>NW_010182581.1:17835-20974 GCF_000695765.1 Mesitornis unicolor | reverse complement strand
GTTGCTTTGCACAGCCAGTAGTGAGTGTGAGTTGTTTTAACAAGTGGTTAATTTTTACAGTCTTAAAATTCAACAGATTATGGTATGGCTTTGAAACCCATCTAATTCCTGAAATTATATTACTATGGCCCATTATGGGGTATATTAGTAATACTCGCAACATATTTTTTATTCTCTCTCTAGAAACTGTTCACAAACATACAAAGTATGTTTTACCCATTACATAAAATCTAACCATTTTTCTAGGGGATGTAGGCTGCTTGGGCCCCTCAGTTCAAGAAGGACAGGGAATTCCTCAAAAGAGTCCAGTGCAGGGCCACAAAGATGACTGAGGGAGTGGAGCATCTCCCTTATGAGGAGCGGCTGAGGGAGCTGGGTCCCTGAAATCTCAGCAGCTATTTTGAAATAATCTATAAAATCCATTATTTCATTCTGAAGACTAATTGCTGATGTAGGGACAATATTAAGCATGAAGTAACTCTTCCAATCAGCCTGCCAAATTATTCAGAATTCAGTTTGATCACATACATGTGATAAAACCATGCTATTCCTTCAGGTTTACTATTAAAACTGCAAAAGAAAATGGAGCTTGTTAAGCAGAAGCAGAAGCCATTCCTGTTTTGAACAAGGGGAGTTTAGTCTGCATGACAGCCAACCCTATTGTGGCAAATAATTTATCTACCATAACGTGCAGTTCTGGATCAAATGAAATTGTCTGTTAATCCAGCGTTTATGTCAATATTTTTAAAGGTGAAAAAGTTGAAACACTGATTCTGCTAATATATTTCACTGTAATTCTTAGGTGATGATCCATTTAAAAATTACCTTAATACTCTTTAGAAATCAAATTTATTTTTTCAATTTTTAAAGTTTGAAATATCACTGAAAAAGAAACAAAATGCATTTATGTGGTTTGAAGAAACTGTTCCTGTGGACTTGAAATAATTTTATTTATTGCTGTCGTTCAGTCATGTCATTCAGTAATTTAATTACTCAAACCCAACTTCTTCTCAAAAAAAAGTAGGGTCTTTTCCATATGCAGAGTCTTAACTATAGTCCTATATATAAGGTCTGCGCAGTCTGGCTCAATGCAGAATACATTTACCTAAGACAGCATTTGAGTAGTTTGTCACAATAAGGACATAATAGACATATAACAGTGACATGTTAACAACTACATTTGGACTACAGTTTTGATTACCATCTTAGTTCCTTGAATTATGCTAATAAAATAGGAGCTGTGGGCCTTGCTTGAATCTTCTCAAAGGTAATTATAATCAAATCAATCAACCAACCAATTAACCAGTCAAACAAACAAAAAAAGCAGATGAAAGTGTATCTGTGTACATGTACATGAATCAATGTGCATCAAAGTTAACAGTTCTGGGAAAAAGTTATTTAGCATCACTCGTTTTAGTATATAGATGTAACTATCATTGAGATAAAATTCCAGAAGGCAAAAAAAGAGGCTGACCTAAATGATAGTATTTGTCATGCTCATGTCAGATCTGAATGGCACATAGTAGTACTGGTCATCCAAGTAGCAGTTATTGCTAATTAGTTCTGATAATATATTCTGGTAGTAGTACTGGAAACCAAAGTACCAATTATTAATTATTTCTGGTAATTCAATACTTGCTGATAATACCTAAATCAAGCAAAAGAATGATTTTTTTTCTTGAAAAGGGCTTGCATTTCTCTACAGTTACATTACAAACCAGAGGAAAATTCTTGATTCCTCAGTGAAATTGTTAAAACTCTCAGTTTCATGACAAAACTAGAAAAAATTTGCAGGTTATTACATATATTTTTTAGATAACTCTGAAGCCATCATTCGTACAATGTGTTTGTGAAAGGAGATGCATATTTTAACACAGGAATCTCCTAGTGATGGATGAGGATGTCTTCGTCTACTTCACTGACCAGTTGGGAGACACCTTCAGCTACAATACAGAGTTAACAGTAAATCCAGTAAGCTTGGAAGAAATCATACATATGCAGGACTGGACGACACAGGTCAGATTTAAGCCTGATGAATATAGATTAGTTTTAACAGAAATATAAAGGATCACAATCAAAGTTCATCAAACCCAGCAGAATTTTTCAAATTTGAGCCAAATGGCACTTCTATTTCTTTTAAGTTTGGGGTCTCAAATGAGATGGTACTAGATCAGAAAAGGATTTATCTGTTTACACTCTTTAGTTAAGAATAACAGTAGTCCACATTAAAAGAAGTGCTTCTTCACATATAGACATGTAAAGAATACAAATTTGTTAGCTAGTATCTGTGTTATTTTAAAAAAATAATTTCAACAAATGGAAAGGAGAAAATTTTGCCACTGTAGAAGTCGCAGAGATCATTGGTATGAAGGATTTTGTCCAAGAAGTTAATGTTTATGGTGTAAGCATAAAAAGTAAGACATTCTCTATAGTCTGAGAATATAAAATGAGAATAATAATTTCTTACTTGTTCTTGCAAGAGAATGCATACTTATTTAAAAGGGAATAAATGATGTCACCTCGGCAATTCAAGCTTTCCTACAGTGCTTTGAAATTTCAGTTTCAATAAAATGCTGTATTTAATAACCATGACATCCTGAAATTTTGTAATGAACGGCATAAGCATCAGGATGAATTAAAACTTGTAACACAGATGTTACAAGATGTTACTGTTACTGCAGACTTCTCATAGGCTACAGGCCTTCATCTGAAAAATGGCAAAATAGGGGGCATATGTCTGAAAACACCTGTCACTATCTTTTAGGTACAGCCCTAGAAGACATACATTTTTTTCATAATTGCAATGTTCCAAATCACATATGGTGCTTCATAAAAATATTCAAACACTAAAAAAATACAAAAACTGTAGGCAACTAAGTTAGAAGATGATGTGGAAAACAGCTCAGAAGATGCATCCATTGAATGAACAGGTTAAGGAAGACAAACTTTCTTGTGATGCTGAATAGCAGTTCAATGTTTCCTTTGGATGAATGCAAAGTCTAGTATTAAAAGAAACTAGTCACATGAAGTTTTCAGCAGACAAGCTACAAGTCAGCACTGAGAGATGGGAGACACAGTGGCCTCAAAGAAAGAGGATATATGAAAAGAAAATGAACAAAAGGCCAGAGTCTGAATGGCT
>NW_010182581.1:0-17804 GCF_000695765.1 Mesitornis unicolor | reverse complement strand
GGTGTATGTTCATTTGTGAGAGGTGGAATCCTCAAGTGCATGCAGATAAAACTGTAATCTAACTGGGAAAGCATATCTCATTTTCATCTACAGTTGTAGCTGATAAGAACTCTGCAAAGGGCTATTGCTATCTCAGGCAATGAATAGCATTTCAAAACAAAACCTCAGGAGCTTAAGAGTCATGTTCATTCTTGGCTGTAGTGTTAATAAAATCTATATGGCATAGTCTTTTATAATTCTGAATCAACTTGAGCCTCAAAAATTGTCAAAACAAACTTGACAGCATATTACCAATTAAACAACTGCAAGTTAATTTTCATGAAAAAGGAGCACCCATATTTTATCTTTCCAGTGCCTTGGCCACTTCTCAAGGCTGCTCTTTCATTCTGAAGAGATTTAATAGTGACAGCTAATTTCCTTTAATTTAGAAGTTTCCTAGATTTGGAATTTTTACTTGTGTTTGAATAAAAAGAAAGAAGGAAGTGTTGGTTACACCTTTTTTAAAAGAGTTTTGTTTCTGTTTTCACCTCAAACATAATTTGCTGCTTGTAATTTACTAAGAGGTACTTCATCTATTTGTCACTAATCTGTCTGTGGAATAGAGCAGAAAACACTCAGTACTGCTTATGCAATGTACAATAGTCACTAGACTTTACACAGACCAAGTATAGTCTCATACTTTTCTGCATCTGTCTTTTGCACTAGTCTTTCTGGAAGTGTGTTCAGCTTTTCATTGAACTAATGGTCCCTCTGATTTCATTAGCCCACTATGCTACCAATGTTAAGATTGAGCAAGGTAGGAAGATAACCTAATAGTCAGCTGCTAGCCATACAGAATGCCTAATAAAAAGAGACTGGTGGCATTTTTTTAATTGAATAAAAAGACTGAAAGTAAATTTAAGTCTTCCAATATAAGTATTGTGTATCTTATACTCAATGATGTCTGAGACAATAGGGCATATATTTCACAATATCAAAATATTTGTTCTAACCAATACTAAATCCCTCCAGATATCATAGAAGACTGACATACACTCTTATTTTTCATAATATTTTTCAAATTTTTTTTGGACTATGAAGGAAGAACAGGGATGGTAGCTATTGTGTTTAAACCTGACCAACCCTTTAATGGAGAAAGATTTTATAAGCATGTTGCAGACTTCCTTCCAAGTTATACCCAACCACGCTTTGTAAGAACTGTGGTAAAACAATCAGTCATCTCCTACTTGAATTTATCATCTGTCTGACCTGAAAACTGGTCTCCACAGTCATGGAAAGCAGGAAGTCATCTACAAAGAGTTTCAAGAATGGAAACACAAAAGGTAATATTAATCTGAGTTACTGTTGCTATTGTTATTATGACATTAAGCAAATATTTGATGAAGTAAACTTATATTTCTCTTTAAGGATCCATTCATACCTAAAAATCCTAGATGTGATTAATAACTCAACAAAGCTGGATTTTGTTTCAAATCTCTTGATCTCTAACTAGTGTGTTCTAGCCAATGGAAAACTAAGCAGATGAACAGAGGTAATATTACACATAACAGTGTCCTTATATAAACAGATGACATGATTCATTTAAGACCTTTTCATAATATGGTTCTTCTTGAAGTGTTTTTTATTCACTGCTACTGACAAAGTATTAAAGAAATATTTAGTTCTTTGCAGCAGATAATAAAAAAAATAATTTACAGTGAAGTTCTCATAATCTGAGAACTAAAATGTACCCACACACTTTAGAGTATAAAAGCAGAACAGGTATACAATTCTTTTTAAACGTGCTCCTTAAAAGTGCAAGGATTACACCCCTTGTGTACTTCCCACAGGATGACCTTCTGCAACAGGACAGGAGAGCTTAAGCTGCAAAAAGCAGGAACGGGCCCCACATTACATCTTCTGAAAGTTTGCAGCAGACAGTTTTCTGCTGTTAAGGGATGCTACAAGGCATTTGGCAGTTTTGCCTCTCCCTAAATATCAACAAATTGTCTGAAAGGCACAAACTTGATTGAGAACAAGGTAAGAACGTAAAAGAGTGAGACTGGAGAGGAAGAGGAGAAAAAGAAGGTATACATTTAGAGAAAAGTGTGATTTTTAAGAGTTTA
This sequence comes from Mesitornis unicolor, assembly GCF_000695765.1. NCBI lineage: Eukaryota > Metazoa > Chordata > Aves > Mesitornithiformes > Mesitornithidae > Mesitornis > Mesitornis unicolor. Next base: position 15,699 of record NW_010182581.1, on the reverse strand, counting down.
ATTTTTAAGAGTGTTTAAAGAATTGAGGAAAGCTATTTTTTCACTAATGGGTTACCATAAGCAAATGTATCTTCAAATGCAGTTAGTAAAGGTTATACTATCTATGGTGCCTCAGGACAGCAGTGCCCTCTTCTGGGAAAAACCTTTGGAACAGGCTTGTCTTTACGGTTTCATTAGATGCAGAAAATCTATACAGAGCTCTACGGTCTATCTACTGATAGTATCAGTACTAATTAACAAATATTTACACATGTGTAAATTCTTATTAAAGGAGATAAAGCCAATTTTATAAAAAAATCAGAATTATAAAAAGCTTACTGTCACTTAAAAAAAGGTCTTTGGGGAGTATAAAGGGATGTTCACTGAACTCACGGTTTTCACTAAATTCTCACACAAAAAACAGATTTAAGACAAAATAAATCTTGAAAGTGTTTCAGCAGTCCATATGTAGGTTCCTTCTAATATGACTTGCAACTATGGTTGACTGATTTTGTGAAATCCAGACAGACTGAGAGTTGTTCTTTTCAACCTCTCTGACTTGACTCTGGAAGAAGAACAGAGGCCCAGGGACAACGATGCAAAGAACCAGGGTATGCTGAGACTCTGAGATAGTATTTTCTTCACTTAGCTTTTGCTAAATTCATTTCTTGTTTGCAGAAATACATTAGGAAGAAGTTTCTAAGAGGATGAGGGAGCTAATTCAGTTTTGCATTATTTGTGCTGTTTTGGTTTGGTTTTTCGGGTTTTGTTTTTGGTTTGATTTTTTTGGTCTTGGTCTTGGTTTTGGTTTTGTTTTGTTTTGAAAACTCAGATTTCCACGTACAAAAATTTGACTTTATTAAAATAACATCAGAGGATGATTTAAACTGAAAATCTCAGCAACCCTTATTCATAATACAAATTTAAAATATTTAATATCTGTCTTTATTAAACGTTTAATTTTATCATTGCAACTTTTTAAATAATTACCACGGCAAATTCATGCTAGCTATTTAATTCAGCTTAGTAATAATTGAACATTATTACCATCTGGCTGCTATTAAGTGTTTGTGTAAAATTACTTGGTGGTCTAAGTGCGGTTTCTATCATAAATGCTGCCAAAAGAGAGAATGAACTGGCAAACTTATTAGCAGTCTCAGCTCAGAAGCCAAAGACTAAATGTTCTGGGAGTTGTGGAACTGGAGTAGCAGTGTGAAGAGAAAATCAGGCATGTTACAGATCAAGAGAGAAAAACAAGTAAGAACTGAGAAGTGGCCTGTTTCAGCATGAGAACTAAAAGAAAGTGTTTGCTACATTGAAAATACTGTACAAGTAATAACAATGCTTGAGAATGGTGTGTTTTAAACATTTCCCTTAATGTCATCCACTTTTTAACTGAGTTTAATTTATGTAACACTTATCCTCTCACACGCTGACTATTGTGTGCAGACCAACTTGTTAATGAACTGGCATTTGAATGACTGCTGTATAGTAACTGCTTATTCAGAAAAATAACACAGGAAGGCATTTAACATATTTGTATTTAATGTCTTAAATTATGTTTAGCAGTTGGAAATCAGAGGAGAGCCACTACAATAAAATCAACCATTTCTCTGCAGAACATCACCAAGTGTCCCATAAACTACAAACTTTGTGATCAGCTGCACTAATGGAAGTTAAAGAAAATGCTTATTTTGAAACAGAAACTTGCAAGCTTACATGTGGCTTTGATAGAGAAATGAGTAAGAAGTAAAAGTTGCATTTTGATTTAGATTTCACTGCACCTGTGAATCAGATCATTCTGCCTAACTGAAGACATTCTGTAGTAAAACTGTATGATCCATTTTATTCAGTAATTGCATCATATTTTCACTGATATGGAAACATCAGTGAAATGGAATGAAATGGAACTTTGCACTTTACTTGAATTATTTCTTTTTCAGGATGTTACGTGAATTACTGCAATGTGCAAGCATCAGAAAATGCATCTGGCTAATGAAGGATTTAATCCTGAAACTACATCTGAACCTCTGTATTTCATGCATGAAGCTTCACATTCCTATATTCCTTTGACAAGAGAGATATAAAGAATGTGCTTTCCAATACAGAACGTAAACTTCAAATATACTCCTGCAATTACGTCAACAACAGCCAGTATGCAATGTTCATTCTAAAATGTAAGATGAGCACATTAGTCTTACTATGATAGAATTTGTCTCTTCATAAAACAGAGCCACAATAGTTTGTGTATTGTGTAAGCTGCACTGCATCTGCTCATATTACTTCCAGGGCTCACACATGCAAATTTTTATTTTACATTTTTCACTGATTCAAATTATTTTTGTACGAACCACCAGTATTTTAACGTCATTGTATATTTTACTCCTTTAGATCGTAATACTGATTCTGCTTTTAGAACACATAAATGATTAGATGAATAATGTCATAGGCATTAATTAAATATAAAACAGGCAGACAGAAACATAAGCAAAATACTGCACAAGAACTGCATGTAGAATTCAGGACAATGTTTGTTAATTATAACATTTAATTGCAGTATTTAATGTGATGTTCAATTTCAGAGTTTTATGGAAAACAAACATTCAGTGTCAAAATAGAGTTGTAGTACTTAGTGGTTATTCTTTTTCACAGCTTACACCGGAACCAACACAGATTAAACTATTCGCAAAAATTCATCCCTGCTGGCACATGATCTCTTTCTTTACTTACCAATCATCATATTCCTGAAATAGAGTTCTTATGAAAACAGGACAGAAATTACTATAACTTCCAGCTTTTGCTCAAACCTGTTAAAAGGTGCTACAAACATTCACAGGCAGAAGCTGATCAGAGAATATAACATTAGCACACCTGTTGGATGTATTTTCCTTTACTGTACATAGCTGATTACATTTAAAAATCAAGCAAGTCCACACTTATGTGCAGGAAAACCTCTCTACTGTAAAGTCCCCTGAATTCACATCATGTTTTGTCTGAATGAGCAAAATAGTGTATTATGCTAATTCTTGCCCCATTTGGAGCCCATTATACAGACTTGCATGTTTAGCTTTATCCCAAATATGAGACATACTTTTTCTTGATTCCCAATATGTGCTATTACTACCACTGCTAGAACTGCTGCTTCTACTGCCATAATGCATGGAAACATGATAACTGATCAAAACACTATTGGTCTATTGTAGAAGCACAGAAGAGAAGCTGTCTACAGCCCACAAAAGTTCATTATCTAACATAAGAAACAATTTGACTGACAAGATCAGTTATGATCATAAAGGCCTGTAACCCTTGATGATGCAGTGGTATCTCAAGGTCCATCATTGCGTCTCTGCTATTCCACGTTATGAGATGTATGACAAAACCTAACACAGCCAATGGAAATGGGCTGCTTGAGATCTAGAAGCTGGTGAATAAAACAAGTGTACCAAACTGGACAGCATACTATATTCAGAACACTACACACACCTATGGCACACTGACATCTCCCATGAGATACAAAGTTTCTGAGCTTGGAGTGAGGTAAGTCAAGCTCCATGAAAAAATGTGTCCCAAATTCTTACTCTTAAGAACTGGCCATTCATTGCCTAGGAAGAATACTGAGCACAATGTGGATTTGAGGAGGGCTCAAAGAGTTCCAACGGTCTGAATTCAACATGTGTCTGTAGATCACCCAATGATCTCCTTCAACTGAGGCAAGCTTCTTAGAGCTTGCTCAGAGCTCTCACTTTCTGGGCATCCTAGTGTCAGGAAAGGAAGGGATCAGTTACTCATGACTCCTGAATATGGTGGTTCCTGCAACTACTTCTGCTGTGGTCTTCTAACAAAGAAAACAACAGGGCTCACCTACAGCTCATCTTACAAGCTGACACTTTATTTTCAAACATCAACAGTTTTCAGATCGTGACATGGTATTGAGACAGTTCTGAACTGGCTACTGTAAACAAAATATTTTTGTTTTCCCACCATCTAAAGTGTTATATAAATACACACACATGCACCCCCTAAATATGTATACCATAAAGCTTTATGAGGACTATCCCTATATAACTGCTGATACCAATAAATCCAATTAAGTTTGCAACATTTAAACAGCACCCAAAAGCACAGGCAAAAGACTGGTCACCTATCTGGTTTTATTTTTACTATGGAGGTGAACTACAGAACAGTGTCTGTTATTTCTTCTATTCTCCCTCACCCTTTTCCTCTCTACATTCAATTCCTTCCCAACATTATTTTTTCAGAAGAAGTTTAAATAATGAAGAGACAACAAGACAACAATTCTATCCCTGGCTGTACAATTAAAAGGTAGTAGCTTAATCACGTGCACATATGCCAAGCAGAAAAAAAAACTGTAATAGAACTGACCATAAGCATAAAATATAACTGGAAGTATTCATACAATGTATCAAAGAAATGTTTGACAGAGAGACACTTGAAGCTCTGTAATTTATTCAGAGCTTGGTTTTAAAAGAACAATAATATTTATTACATTATTCATATAAACTTGCTGTTATCATTTACTAATCTCAAGAAAAATACTTCAAGGCTAACAGATGACAGTAATTTTTAGAAATTAGCCATCATTTTGTGTTTATGAAGGCACAGAAAAAGCTTTCACGATAACACAGTTTTGTAGATATAACAATGCACTTAAATAATAAATACTGCACCTAATACAGCATAGAATCTCAAAACTAATTTGAAACTTGTTCCAGCAGGCATATAGACAGTACATGTCATTATATACTATCTGGGTAAAGAGTTGACTTGTAAGAGTGCTATCAGTATATTTGGTCATTTCAGTTACCACAAGATGGCAGCATTTCTGACCAACACTGATACTTGCTTTCTTGTCTAATACTTCAATGCACTGAATTCTAAATGTGGTACTTTGATTTTTTATCACAAAATGGTGGAGGTTGGAAGTGACCTCTGAAGGTCTTCTGATCCAACCCTTCTACTCCAGTAGGGATGCCTACAGCCAGCTACTCAGATGGCTTTTAAATATCTGCAAGGAGGGAGACTCCACACCTCTCTGCAACAGTCATCCTCAAAGAAATAATTTTTTTCCGATGTTAGAACATTTTCCTGATGTTCGGGAGGCACCTCCTGTGTTTTAGTTTGTGCCCATTACCGCTTGTCCTGTCACTGGAAATAGCCTCGCTAATGAAATGCTTTCACTTACTAATAGAAGCTAGTAGACTGTTGAGGAAGCTGTGAAATATATGTTGCTGGAAGCTTTTAAAAAAAAATTAGCTCATATGTGGCCTAAGCTTCTGGCCAGAGTATTTCCAAAGGCTTGTCATAGACTTATTTGAGAACATCATACTGTGACTCAAAAAACTTCCATCCAGTCATGATGGACTTTCACAGGAGATCACGTATCTTCCATACACAAGGCACTTTTTTTTTGTTGTTCTCATAAGCCATATCTGTTGATGAGATAAATATCAGGAATACTTCATTTACAGTTGAATTTCTGTCCAACTGAATGAACAAGGCAACTTCTTGGGGCCTTTTCCTATGCTTTGTAATTTTTTTCAAAAACAGGAGGAGTTTTATCTCAGGACTAAAAGTAATCTCCTCTTGTATGCATCAATAAGGTCTAGGTGACCTGCCAAGATTCAAGTTTTGTAAGGTTACTGTGGTAAGAATAGAAACAGATGGCAGAGTCAGGTATTTTTCCATACACTTTCATCTGCTTCACAGTTCAAAGCCTTTAGTCACCTCTTGCAGCGTTAACCTTTCTTTCATGTTTTTTTCTTTCTCTTTAGGTATTTTCCATGATCGTATCAGACTCAACATCTTGTCTGTTTTGTTGCATTTTTTCTTTCTCATACCATATTTTCCTTATGTTCATATGGAACCTCCTATGCTTCAGCTTGCACCCCTTGCTCCTTATCCTGTTACTGGGCATAACCAAGGAGGGTCTGGTCCCATCCTCCTGACACCCACCCTTTAGATATTTATAAGCATTAATGAGATTCCCCCTCAGTCTCCTCTTCTCCAGGCTGAAGAGACCCAGCTCTCTCAGCCTTTCCTCATATGGGAGATACCTCAGTCCCCTGATCATCAGTCTCTCTGCGATAGACTTTCTCCAGTAGTTCCTTGTCCTTCTTAAACTGGGGAGCCCAGGATTGTCAGCAGAGCCTTCTGGTGTGTCAGCCACATCTCTCAGCTTTGTATCCTCAGCAAACTTCCTGAGGGTACACTCTGTCCCATTGTCCAGGTCATTGATGGATATATGTTCCCCTGAGGAACACCACTAGACACGGGCCTCCAACCATACTCTGCCCCACTGATCACAGCTCTGAGTTCTGCCCTTCAGCCAGTTCTCAACCCACCTCGCTATACAACTATTCAATCCACGCTTCTTAAGTCTTTCTGTGAGGATGTCACAGGAGACTGTATCAAAAGCCTTGCTATAAAAGACTACAAAGTCCTATGAAAGACAAAAAAACCCCTTAATACATTGAAGATTTCAACAGTAAATAGAAAGGACACTAATTTCTGTATTCAAAACCTGGAATCATTTTAGCTGCAAGGATAACAGGACTTTTATTTGCTGATAATGCTGCCCTTTTTTTAAGATCTGAAGAAAGCAGGTGATACTTACACACTTTTTCCATGCTAGAAGCAGAAAGAAATCACCTCTGGAAAGAAGTTTAGAAGAAAATGTGTGTATATATATGAACATAGTGCTACAGCTGTATTTACACAGAAGTGTACATACATACTAAAGTGATTAAGTTTGTGTAGGTTTGATGCTTCCTTGTGTTAAACTTATGTATCAATAAAAAGGACAGAAAGACATATCTATGACTTGTATGTAAGCAAATTATTTGGCAAAAACATGTCTCTTGTCATTTTTGTCAAGAAACTTTTAAGATCTATATGTTTGAGATTTAAAGCTTGTTACTGTTACTGATCATGTTTTCCAATAAAACACCAGAGCGTAAGACAGAGGTAAGAGAAGACCTAAAGGAGGAATACATTTACAAGAAAAACCAACCCTCCCACTGCCTCTTTTGGAAGAAATAAATGTAGAAAATTCTTAGTATCCAGCCATTAATCTTTGGAGTCTTGACAACCATGAAGCACAGGAACTTGGAAACCTCATACATGCAGAAACCTGGCAAGGTTTTACTCTATGCAGATATTGGGCAGTGTAGGAGCTCCAAGCCCCAAGTAAACAAACTGCCAGAGAGCAGGCTAAGGTTATTAAAAAGTTCAGGGACAACTAAAGCATTGCTTGGCATCCCAATTCATGTTCTATGTGCTGATTCTAAGATATCCCAATGGTATTAGGTGGCTTTGCTAATTTTATCTGGCATTGCTAGTGTTCTCTTAGGCTTAAAAGTACTTGTTTGTCTGTTTTCTTTGCCAGGGCGAGATTAACTAAAAAAATTTTACACATGCCAAACAAATTTGACATCTTCCAACATTTTCTACAAATAGAGGTTTTAATTAAAAGAAAACTTAGAGAAATCAAATGAGAGAGCTCTGTAACTGTTGGCATATTATACAAAATACCCTGCTTTAAGTCAACAGCAACACAAATACGGATCATTTTAGAAGCCTGAAAGAAAATATAAGTCTTGTTAGCAGAAAAACATATATTGAGAAGAAAAAAGTAAAAGGTTTATTTGCATCCTTGTTTAAAAAGTTTATAATTGCTGATTTGAAATATACAAATAAGGTACATTTTGCCACATGCATCATGATTAAACTTTGACAGTCAACACCAAAGAAATGTCAGAGCTGCTGAAAATATGCTAATATCCTTCACACACAGCAGAGAGGAATAAAGATGAGCAAACTTCAGCCTAAGTATCCTGAGCTGTTGATGATGCAATAAGGCAATATTAAGACCAGAGTTAAGTACCTAAACATACTGAAATTGGACAAAAGAGAGAAAGAAAAGTTTTAAGTTGAGGGACTATCTTTCCTTAATTGCAGAAAAGATAGGCTAATCCCAAATGGATATAAAGAAAAAATCTTTCCAAGTAAATTATTGATACTGCTTTATTTTCCAGTGACTTATATTCAAGAATCATATTTATCCTATCTTCAGAGGTTCTATAGATAAATCAAGATTCTGAAAGGCATTTGGTGACAGTTATTCCATTTCCTGCATACGGTGATAGCTGTAGCTCTTGAAGTAAAAGCACTGAAGAAATCCAGATTATGTTCTAAAGTAATTTCCAGTGTATGTTGCTTCTCATTCTAAGACACCTAATATGATACAGTCCACAACTGAACTTTAAATAATAAATGCAATGGTAAGTATTAGCAGCCAAAAATTTCCTACATTTTTAAAAAATAGTTATTTAGTTGTACAGATTAGATGATATAAAATTTTCACCTCACTCTGTATGTATGCTTATTTTTTATGTATTTTTTTATTTCTGTGAAGTGGACATCTACAGTGCCACATAAATACTACCAATACATATGCATTTTATGTGAATTAAAATACAGAGAATCCTTATCAAAAATTCTCTGTACTTTTGCTTCAGAACATAAAGAAATAGAAAGTTAAAGCCATAGGATTTACTCACCTCAATAGGAAAATCAAGAGATAAAATATAATAATGAGGAAAAATGTCAATATCAATAAATTAGGAGTCTCATCCAACTTCCCCCAAAAAAGAGAAATACATGATATTAACACGGACACAGTAAAAATGAACAGAGTTACATAATTCTAACACAGGTACCACTCGTTGTAAAAAAAACCCCAAATTTTCTATAGTATGCCTTGAAGCCTGAGCCTTTTTTCAGAAAGAAGAGCATCAATATGGTAAAGGTATTAAGGACTTTCAGAGAGAGAGATACTTATGCAGCCTTACCGTGGGGTTCGTGAGGGCGATTAAAGGGATGGCAATACGTGGGATATTCTGTTTCTGAATGTTAGAGGCAGTAAACAAGCATTAGGAGTCTCCCTGTTGAGAGGAGGAAAGGAAAATGGTATTGTGTGGTAGTAAGTCTTTAAATTAGTAATCTTCTGCCAGCCCTGTCAAACAGCTTTTCTACACATACAGCAGTATTTAGCAAATTTGACTGTCAATACTTTTTTAAAATTGCTAGTTCTGACTTGAAAAGCAGTTTAAAATTAACAGAACTCTCAATAGTGAAATCGTTAATAGACAAGTCTATTAAATGGTGGTTCTTTTACCTAAATTATATTTAGTGATATCTGTCATATAATTTTTCTGATCTGTTTTTGAAACATCAAGGAAATTATTCTTGAATTTTTACTAAAATAAACTATGGCAGCCTTTCTCAAAATACTTCACTAACCAGTGATTTCTGAATACGGCGTTTGCAAAGCATGCAAATTAAGTAATTTTGTTATTAAATAACAACACATAAACATGGAGTAACTAAATTGTGAGTACACTCAACACTCATTCAGAAAAAGACTTTTTGCAACTTCCAGATGGAACCTTTATCACTTTCCAAGGTAAGAGCCTCAGATGAGTAATAAGGCTCTAAAAAATGTGTTTCTGAAATACATAGACATAGCAAAGATTTCTGAACATTAACTTCAGAAACAATCAGTATTGAAAGTTTGAATAACTATCAGGTCTCATGACACCTAACCATGGCATGTTGCTCCTCTCCTGTCACCACTGCACTTCCCCAACCTCTGATAATGCAAAGAGCATATACTGAATCTTTGGAAGGCAATGTACTGCGAAGGGGCAGGGGACAGAAAGAGGACAAGATAGGAGCATAGCACGTCACTGGCCTCATCCTTCCTACTGCCCCTTCCCCCATCTCCATAGTCATACTTTTTTGCACCCATTGTGAGAAGAAGTTTAAAGCAAAACGAAACCACCACTCTTGCTGTTTTACTGGGGTGAGAGATCTTCACTAAGCTAGTAAAAGAAGAGAGTGCATGGGAGAAGTGACATTGCCATGCCTGAGCCTGTGCTGTCTAGGCCGACTGATGCAGTCACTGCTATCACAAATGTTAAACTCTTCTGCATTCTGTGTTTTTTCTTATTCCACAAGCTAATCAGGCACAAGCTTTCCTGCCTTGGCATTCTGTAGCATTTGCAAAAGCAACTCTTAAGCTCATTTCCTCAAGCTGTTATTTATCACCTATGATGGTTTACAGACAGATGGAAACAAATGAAGACATACTAACCTCAAATTACTCCAGTCAGACCAGGATGTCCAGTCAGCTTTGTACATCTTTGCAAGGTCAGCTGACCTCCTGAAAGCTTCCAGAATTCCCTTTGCTTTCAGTCCTAAGTGGAGCTGACCACCTCATACTAAAGCAATTTTCAGTGCTGTCGATACAGGGGCACCTAAGTGTGCTGGCCAAGAAAATACAAAATAGGATTACCTCAGATGATACTGGTACTTCACTAATCACTAACACTCACACTGTAAGGGGATTGTTAACACGGTTTAGACAGGACTATGAAGCTGTGCTTAGCCCACAGACCATTTATTAAGTGGCTAATGGACTAGTGTACAATACAGGTTAATGATGTTCATTACAGTAAGTCCTTTAAAAAAAAATTGGCCACTGCACACAGACATATCCTTGAAAATTGCTTTTTCAACACCCTGGCATGAAAGTTACATTTTGCAACAAGATCTTTCATATACATATAAAAAGTTATTAAACTGCATGCTGCTGAAGTTTTTGGCAAGAAAATCCCCTTCACAAACAAAAGCACAGTTATTTGCTCACATAATGCTGATGTTTTGTAAGTGTCCATACTTGCCTTTTTATTACCACTTTATTTTTTCTTCTATTACCAAGGCTAGCAGTTGAAGATACCTACATATTTACCTCCTGTTTTTTACAATAACCACTTAATAACATAGGCACACCATAGGCAGGCACCTAGAAACTTAGAAAATGGCTGATTTGTCTGAAATGTTCATGGCTTACAGCTTAGAAACACCATAAAATTACATAAACAAAAATATTTTCTGTGCATGAAGTGCTGACCATATATAATGCATGCAAAGCCAATGACATTAAAATACCTGATTGAGTCACCTTATTTGTTCCTCATTAACTTCATGAGGTTTATCAATCAAGGTGGCTGAACATCACAGATCTCATCTGCATTTCATATGACAAGTTACCTGAATGAACATAAAGGATTTTTTTTTTTTTTTAGGAAACATTTTTCAGAGAACTGCTGAAGACATGAGGCTCTAGGTGGAGTCAGAGGTTATTGCAGCCTCTCAGAACATGTGAGAATCAAGTGCCACAATGGGCAGCAGTGCCACTAATTGGTCTTACTGACCCTGACCAAATCACCTGGGGTCTCTTCCCTCCACGCAAAGGCCCCAATAGCTCTATTTAAGCTAAGTTGTCCCATCCTGTGGATGGACCTTGCTGTATCCTTGTCTCTAGTCCTACCTCTGGCCTTACCACCTGTCTGGACTTACAGTATGGACTGTGGGCCCGATTCATCTCCACACCCTGTCTGGAACAGCTGATAGTTTCTATGTTCAAATACTCCAGACTTCAGCATGTTCAGGTGGAGCAGGACTGCCCTCTGGTCAGGAAGGGTACTACTGTATGCACTGTGGGCATCCTCAGCACCTGTTTCATCACCAGGGCTTGTTGTGTAGCCCTGCTGTTACCTCTTGGTGACATGAAGTGAAATGAAGCCTCTGTAATACGAAGTGAAAGTTTTCTCTTCAGTCATCTCTCAGAGTAAGCTGCCTTTTAAACGGGGAAAGGAAAACACCAGGAAAAAAGGGGGACACCAAGTGTGTGTCAGACATTGCTGCAAGCAAGCCTGAAATTCACATGTGCTAGAAACTGTTCTTAGCTGTAAAAAACCACACCAACTCAATACAGGAGACTTAAAACAAGAACAATTTGCTTTACAATCACATATATATATATACCAGGATCTAGGTAGAAGATGCTTGAGGAGTGAGTCTCTAAAGCCACAAAATGACTGTGGTTTCAGTATTCAGAGGAAATGGCCCAGACATGTGCAGAGAAGTACAAGTAGCTAAAATTCTTAAGTACCTTAAAACTCTTTTCTCCCTTATCTGTTGTAAATTGGTTTTTGGGCTTTGAAGAGTTGTTTCCCCTCTTCATTTCCATACAACAGAAAATAAGCATGTGAGGAGAAAACTAAGAAAATGAGCAAAAGGTTTTTCCACTGAATTTAAAAGAAATCGGTATTTCAGTACATAGCCCAGTTAATATCAGATGACAAAGTATTTCTGAAAGTGGTGTTCCACATAGAACACACAATTTGGTAAAACACAGGAACAGATTCAGAAATGGAAGCACAAGTACAGGGAAGTACTGCTAGAAAGAAAAGGCCACAGTAATGAACGGTTTTATCAGCTAGCATTGATAATACTAACTTCAGAGTCATCAGGTATAATTTCTAATGCAATCAAAGTACAAAATAATGAAAGCACAAATAAGGGACAGACGTTCTCTGGCATACTGTTAAATGCTGTGATGCAAACATGAAAGCTCAACAAACAGAGGCAAGTTGAAAACTATCTTAGGCATGCCTGAAGGCACAGAAGGCAAACACCCTGTTCTAATCCTTTGAAGGATGATTCCAGCAGCCCTTTCACCTAGAAATTCAACAGGATAATAAAAAGACTGAATAATTCCAACTGGTAGCTATTCAAAACAACCTGATTAGAAAGACTTTTTTTAAAAAATCTTTTAAATTAACTTTGGTCTCCCTAGCTCATACCAACAAAGCAAACAGAATGGAAATATCAGTCGTCTAGCTCAGAGATTATTTCTTAGAGCTAGTTTGTAATATTTACTCGTTGTTGCACTTTTGTTCAAGATCTTCATGCCTCAGATGTGCTCCACACTGTTTTGACGCAGGCCAACATGCCAGAAAATTACCCTGGTGATCACTGGAAGATTTTCTGCTAGACTCCTGTGTTACCCTATTCCAAGCCAAGGTAAGATTACATAGAAGAATGTTTTTATTTGATATATCTTAAAAAATGAATTGAGATACTATCCTCTGCATTAGTAGTCTAGAACAATTATAAGAATAACCAAAAATTAAGGCAAGGAAAGCCTACACGTTAGGTACTTTCAAATCACCCATAAGTTAAACTAGTGGTCAATAAAATACGTATTTAAAGATGTGAAAATTATTGCACTTCATATCAAGAGGAAGTCTGTTTCCTTCTGCATTCAGGTCACATCCTGCCTAGGATTTCCTCATGCTTTAAAGAGTTAGTCTTCTTCCATACCTTACATATGAGACTGCACCAGAATATCCTTTCTAAAGGATTTATATTCAGATTCAAATATTCCTCTGACTCTTATTTAAGAGGTGCTTTTGATCTTTCTCTGCAAATTATTACCTATCCTCAAGAGTCAAGTAAGTTAAGCCTCCCTTTGACAGGTCATTGCCATTTTCTATACTTGATTAGCAAGGCAGGAGCTGTGTAAGGAGTAAAAGCAGAAACATTGGCTTGAGTCTATCAGAGTAAAATGTGAAACTCTTCCATATCATTATATTTCATCTCAAATTTATAAACTGACAATTAAAGATTTTTTTTAAAAAAGGATAAAATAAAAAGAAAAAAGTTTATATTTGCAGATCGCTACCCCTTCTTAATTCAGATAACTTCTGGATGACAGCGAGACTGAACCCAAATTCTTTGTAGGATCCAAAACACTCACTGTTGCAAGCGTATTCTATCAGCAGTAAACAAAGTTGTTCAAGAAGTGAGAAAATCTGAATATTTCAATTTGCTTCACTAGGAGGTTATGGCTAAACTTTACTGGAGTAGTAATACATTAGCATAACATATAGGTAAATGGCTCCTAGTATGAACACAGTTCCATGAACTTGGGCAAAACTACAGGTTTACCCCTCGAGCTTAGTCAAAGCAAATTAACATACAATGACAAAGTGTTGCTTGTTTTGTAGTTTGGTTTTTTTTCTTTTAATTATTTACTTCATTAATAGTAAAAGCTTTCTGTTAATAAAATTTCATCTACCAGGGATGGCGTTTCTCTACATCCTTGAAAGTTTGACACAAGTCTGTGGTGTTCACATGCTGTAATGAATGACTTGACACAAGTATTTTAAATGAATGTCCTCACAGAACTACAGAATAAAGCAGCTTTCCAAAATACTATAAAAATGATTTTTAATTTTGTATGGATTTGTGTTCTAAATGCTTTCCAATGACCAAAAACTTCCTGTCCCTGCCACCACAAGAACTTTAGTCTTTACCTCCTCAGTTCCCTTGCAATAACTCTGTACGACTACATCATTCATTCCCCCAAATCCCCATGTGACATTACTGGTCAAGAGTTAGTTTTGCGTGGCTGTTTCAGTGCCGTGACTTGTTGATTGGCCACTCAGCCATCCATTCCTGATTTGCTTATTACTTGCTTATTTTAGTTTTAAGATTTTAGGCTTTGCTAGATATAAGTTTTACAGATAAACCATGGAAATTTGTAGTCACAATTATTTAGGTAGAATTATTTTACTTTAATGGGGATGTAGTTGAATAGTGAGATGTGAAGAGCTGGGAATTGCATTTTCAAGGCATCAGGATTTTTATACAGATTTTCTAGATTATATGTTTCTATTTTTTAAAATATATAAGAGGATTCAACAGATACTAAGGAAGAATTCAATAGTAGGAGACAATCTGCAAGACAATCTTGCGCCTGTGAAGCTGGTTTCTTCCTTTTCCATATTACAGCATTCTATGACAATCAGACAAGCTAGCTGTCTAAGTCTTTTCTTCTAGGAATTTCTATTTCACCTTTTTCTGCTGTAAAATTTCAAACTTATATTCCACAAGAAAAGTCACTACTTTAAAATTACTTTAATAAAAATGGGAGTAAACAGCTGAGACAATGGAAAGAAGAGCTACACTGTCAGCTCTAAGATCTCACAACTAAGACATACCATTTTTGTGAGGAAAAGGATTTGAATATCAAGTGCCAACTGGATAAATAAGAAGTATATTCTTTCAGATACTGCAGTAACACTCTGGAGCACTAACCCAGTATATGAAGCAAACAGTAAGATGGGATGGGGAACACAACAGGAGGTTAGATTAGTCTGGTGCAATATTGGCAGCAGACAGAGTTCATAATTCAGACTACCAATACTTAAGGTCTTACGACTTAAGAAAATTCAGAATTATTCAAAATCACATCCATAGCCTGTAAAAAATGCATTTACTATAGGCTACAGTGTTAAGTAAGTACCTTCTGATCTTTTGTCATAATGCACTGGAGTCATGTACTTGAATTGTTTGTGGCCAACAAGTGCAGAAAATGTGATGCTCATAAAATGACCTCAGCTTCTCACAGTCCACTTAACTCCTAGCTCTGCTGCACTAAAACACATTAACACCACATTATAATTTCAGCAAGGCCAATCGCAGTGGATGCCTTGGGATGGCAGGGAGCCGTGTGTTGAAATGGCCGGGGTGACCGACCTCAGCACCATGCCCAGGTGCGACTGCTTCTTGCCCATGGCATCCCTTCAGCACAAAGATGTCATTCGCGTGGTACAGACCCACAGCCTTGACCCAGCCCCCACTTTCCAGGTAGCCTGAACTGGTCCTGAAAGTATTTCCCAGACCCGAGCTAGTTGTGCTGGTCTCCTCAGTCTAAAACTGACCATGAGGCTAGAGCTATCTGAGACTGCGGGCAGTGGGCCGGTCAGGGCCCCTGTGGTGACAGGG
>NW_010182580.1:9966-13739 GCF_000695765.1 Mesitornis unicolor | reverse complement strand
CCACCCCCCTCGGCTCCTCCCCGCTGCCTGCACCTCCAGGTGCCGGCTCTTGGCCGGGGCCATCAGGGAGGGCTCCGCGCCGCCAACACCCCGCGGGCTCCCGGGCTGGTGAGTACCGAGAGATGGGGTTCACGGTCCGTAAACTGGGCAGCCCGGTTCCGTCCGCCGGAGAGGTCCCACTGGGGTAGCGTGGGGCAGTTCAGCCCGGGCGGCTGAATCGGCTCCATCCCGCTGCAAACTTTGCTTTTCCGTTCTGTTTTGTTGCGGTTTATGTCTATGCACGGAGCAGGTCAGGAGCGTCTTGGCTTTTCCCCGTTCTGAGCTCATTCTGCCGCTCCGTTTGCCATAGCGCACAATGAAAAATTTGCGGTAATAATCTTTTAGCATTGTATATCTATGAATGCCTTAACTTGGGTCCCAGGAGTTTTTATTACTATGGTAAAGGTCTGTCTCCAGAGCTGGGTTTTCTGGGGCTCCTTGACTTTGATGCTCTGCTTTGCTGCTAAGGTTTAACAGCCCGAAATCCCATACTGGACAGATTTTTCACTAAACGCATAGTCCATGCTGGGGACTTTTCCACAGTTCAGAGACATCTTTGTTGGATTTCCCCCACCCCCCATATAAAAATCAGTCATTCGCCTCCCAGCAGTTGTGACAGCCTTGCTCTGAGGAGAAAAAAATAACCTCCCCAGTCCACGATGGGAATCTGCCCCCGCTTGGGCTTGATGAAATTTATTGGGATTGTGAAATTGTGCTTCTTCAACTTCCCTTTCTGCGATGCTTCAGCTCTCAGAAGCCTCAGGATATACAATACAGCAGGCAGAAAAGAACCAGAGCCTGAGAAATGCTCTCCAAAGGAGTCCTTTAACCCATGATTCCTCTGCTTGGAAGCATCGTGGAGCCTGGGTATGGGTGGCTGGTTGTTGGGAGCCTTACGTGCCACGAGCGCCTTCAAAGTGATGTGTGGATGTTTCAGCGTGATGGGGTTGTGATACACAGGGTGAGAGGGGATGGTGAAACATTTATTTATGTCTAGAAGTAAATAACAAAGCACTCGATGGACTTAATTTAAGACAAATGGGGTTATTTCTTCCTATCCTTGCTGCCGTGGCTCTGTCCAGTTGAGCAGTTTATTGCCCACAAGGACCCACAGCATTAATCCGGCTGCTGAGCAATGGCATGAAATTTTTGCAAAGCTGAAAACCGATTTTTTTTTGATGCAGCCATGTGGCCAAGGGAAGGGGGAAGGCACTCTAGGACATATGGTCACAGACCTGCAGCTATCCTGCACACATGCCAGCCACACGACCCACACACCAGCCGCGGGGAGCTTTCTCTTTGCCAAGCGAAGCGTGTCCCGGCTTTCTGCCGGCTGGTCCTCGCACGGCCTTCAAAGGGAGCGGGGGATTGGCAGCCCCGGTGGGTCACTGGCTTGACATAGGTTGCTGTAACGTATGGATTTCTCCTGCTGAGTTAACGGTATCGAGAGTGACAGAGACACGAACGCCCTCATGATTTATGAGCTAGGGATGGGGAAGTCAGTTGGAAAGCCAAGGCAGAGATATCAGCTGTATAAGAAATATGGGAAGAATTCATCCCTAATCTAATCTCACTGAATTCCACAAGGATGCAAGACAGGGATGGTTGGCTCTGGCTCCTTAGGCTGAGAATTAAACAGGATGGAAGTTGTTCTCCCAAGTACCAATGTGCTCACGCGCAGAGCCCCGAGAGGGGGTGCCCCTGCCTGAGCCCTCTCGGCTCGCCAGATCAGAGACGCTGCCAAGCGGTGCTGAGCTTGGAGGGAGCAAGAGCCAAACCTGGGCTCCTGGGCAGGACTCACTGCTAGTGATGCTCTTTGCCAACCCAAGCCCTTGTGCTGGCGGTGCTGGCAGACGTTCTTGCCAGGAAGGGTTTCTGGCTGCCTTGTGCTCTGCCGTGCTCCTGTGACACCCTCACAGGGGCTGTTGTAAGCAAGGATGAAGATTTATTGTAAACTTTGGCTCCTGGACTCTCGGAGCTGCCTCTTCCTCCAAGTTTGGTCTATCCCCACTCCAGCTGGGATTACAGCAAGAGGCAGCTTCGAGAGCACTGGGTAATTAGGTCTTCACAGGCACTCGCTCATGCAGTTACAAACGTGGTGTTGGAAGCAAAGACATTGAGATCACTCAGCTGGGTAAGCCCCTGGCCTGGGGGGCAGCCAGGAGTGGCTTTTGGCCAGGGAGTGGGGGACATAATCAGCCTCGGCTGTGCTGCGTGAGGAGGTCTGCTCAGGGGCACCCACTGCTCCCTGCCTGGGGAGCAAGGAGCTCCTGTCAAGGACAGGCTGCGCTGGGAAAGGGGGCGACAACAGCGTTACCTGTTCTGAACCTGGTCTCCAGCTTTGGTCCTCTCTGGTCCCTGTGAGCCACCCATCACCTCCCCAGCCACTTCCCACCTCTGCCCTCCCACAGGACCTGGCTGTCCCTTCTCCATCTCTTTTTGCCTGGGGAACATGAAGCACAGAGGGGCAATATGACCAGTGCAAAGTTGCAGAGCTGAGCTCACACCACACGGAACCAAATCATTCTGACTCCCTAAAGACTGAATTATCCCAAATCACAGCCATAAAACCCCAGATGCCAAGTAATGACAGGGATCTCATGGTGCTCAGGAGGAAGCGCTCCATATTCCCAGCAGAGATAAGCCTTTGTTATCCCCCGATGTGGGCACTGTAGGATATTTAGGCTCTCTCATAGCTCAGAGCCCCCATGTACCCCTTGATCCACCCACAGCTCTGCCGTGCCCACAGGCACACCACGCACGCGTGCCGGCCCAGCACAACCCGCCTATGGCACAGAGCACAATTGTTGGGAATCTTGCCCCCAGTTGACTTGGGAGCCTGCCCAGGCTACGGTTTCCCTAAAACAATGCTGCTCACGAGCACCCCGGCCATGTGGGAAGTTGTTCTTGTCTCACACGCTGGTGAGCTGCCACTTATTGTGGGCAGGAGCTACTCCGCTTCTCCCACCATCAGGTTCAGGTTTATTCCCAGGAGGAGATCACTGATGCCAGCTAATTTGGAAAAGCCTTTCGGTTTCGACCTGCCCATTTTCCACTGGGAGAAGGGCTTGTCTTCCCACGCTGCGTGCTTGAGTACGGGTGGTGGAAAAGTCAGGGTCAGCACTGTGCTTTCTCAAAGCTCTGGTGTGCCCGAGAGGGGGTGCCCCTGCTGTTCGGAGGACGATCTGCTGTTCGGAGGAAGCTGGGACACTTGGGGTCAATCCCCACACTGCTAGGATTCCCATTTGGTTGCTTAGCCCATCTGTGCCTCAAGTCCCCACTGGAATGGTGACGGCTGCAGTGGCTTCCCACAGTAGGATGCTGGTGGATGAGTTCATGGAGGGCTGAGAAGCCTTCTCATGAACCCTGGGGTGGACAGGAGGAATGTGTCTTGGGAGCAGCGCCTCAGGCATGGGCCATGGTGGTGGTTGCTTCTGGGCTGCTACTGACAAAGGGAGCCTTGTGGTGGGGAGGTGTCTCCACTTGTGAACATGCCCTGGGCTGGGTTGTCTCTGGACCAGCCAGTGAAATGACTGCAAGAAGGGGAGCTGCTGCTGCTAGCAGAGTCGCCCTGGTTCTCCTCACACAAAAGCAGCCGACCAGCTGCCCCAACCCCTGCTGGATGTACCTTCATCCTCAGCTCAGCCTGGAGCTGACCTGCTGCCTCCTGGGGAAGCATGAATGCGCAGCAGTTGGGGTGAATGGCCCAGCGTCCATCCGCAGCCTCTTTGTCA
>NW_010182580.1:9453-9878 GCF_000695765.1 Mesitornis unicolor | reverse complement strand
CTGCTGGCGTGGGGGATGTGAGGCTGCTCGGCCCCTCAGGAGCTCACGCCAGGCACAGCCGTGTCCCCTGGCTCCCCGAGCAGCGTGCCACGGCGAAGGGCAGCGTGCTGAGGAGGCTGCCGGAGCGTGGTGCTCCGCAGGAGGCCGAGGCTTGCGAGCCAGAGAGCTCACCCAGTGATCCAGGCTGTAATTACCCAGGAGCCTGGCCAAGAGGCTGTGAGAAGAAGCAGATAACAGCGCAGGCACCCTCCATCCTCATTAAAATACTTTCTCTGGCAAAGCCCCCCACGCCTGTTCAGCCTGTTCCAATTAGCACAGCAGGCTGGGGCCAGCAGAGATGATGAAAAGAAAACAGCACGGAGCTTT
Organism: Mesitornis unicolor; assembly: GCF_000695765.1. Classification (NCBI taxonomy): domain Eukaryota; kingdom Metazoa; phylum Chordata; class Aves; order Mesitornithiformes; family Mesitornithidae; genus Mesitornis; species Mesitornis unicolor. The sequence continues at coordinate 9,512 of NW_010182580.1, read as the reverse complement.
CAAGCACTGGGGGAGGCAGGCGGCCCTGGCTGGGACAGTGAGAGGGCCTGGGAGGGCAG
>NW_010182580.1:326-9391 GCF_000695765.1 Mesitornis unicolor | reverse complement strand
AGGGTTTTATGACTGGGGGAAATGGTGGTGAAGCCAGCAGGTCTCTGCAAAAAACCTCGGCAGCTTGGCAACAACAGGAGCTGGCTTGGGAGTGCTGGAGAAGGGTGCAGTTTGGTCAGGAGCAGGGATCCTTCTCTGCTCCCCAGGGCTGGTCCTCTCATGAGACACCCCTGGGGATGGAGCTGGCTCCAGCCCTTGGCTCTCTGCTGGGGTACTTCAGAGAGACCCCCTAGGATGTGGATACTTGCCCACCAGAACCCAGACTAAGCCAGGGCTCCTGAACAGGGCAGAGCTTCCCAAGCTCCCCAAGGCCTGTATTGAATGCCAGGCCATGTGGCGCATAGGTGACAAGGGTGGGTTTCAGAGTCTGACCAGACTCAGCAGACTGGTGGCACTGGAAGCTGCCTGTGCTCTGGCAGCGGTTTAGGCGAGAGGAAATGTGCAAGGTGCAATAGCGCTGCGTTGCAGTTACTCAACCGGTGCTACCCGGCTCAAGCAGCACGTCCAGGAACATCAAAAAGCCCTGCAGGAACCACAGGCTGAAAGCACGGGCAAATCCAGCCCATCACCATGGCCACCACCGTGCCCATCACCATGCCCACCACCATGCCCATCACCATGGCCACCACCATGCCCATCACCATGGCCACCACCGTGCCCATCACCATGCCCATCACCATGCCCATCATCATGGCCACCACCATGGCCACCACCATGCCCACCACCATGGCCATCACCATGCCCACCACCATGGCCACCACTGTGTCCATCATCATGGCCACCACTATGGCCACCACCATGGCCACCACCATGCCCATCACCATGCCCAGTGAGACAAGCCTGGCTGCTGGGCTGTCTTCCCAGCCCACCGCCCAAGAGCCAAGCCAGAGCAGATCTCCCTTCTCTCTCGGTAGCAAGGGGAAGGTAGGGTCTGAGCCAGCAGCCTCTCAAGAGAAGGATTAACAGTTCAGCTCCTCAGCCCTCATAAACAGTTATTAATATCCCAGCCAGCCTCAGGCTTGGTAATTCCCCATTTGTTTTCAAGGGATGTGGTCCCAACCAGAGCATGCCTTAAGCTACTGACACTTCAGGGAGATGAACACCATTAGAGGAGATGCTGTAGTTGCCCTTCCAAATGTAAAGCTTTACCCCTGAGCCCAGCTCCCACCTTCCGAGGCCCCAAGCAGAGAGAAAGCTCCTGCCTGCACAGAAGGGCAGAGACAGCTGGGCTCTGCTGTGGTCTGGGCAGCACTGTTGGGGATGGACACCACAACAGGAGGGGAGGAAAGCCAGCTGCAGAGGGTAAGGCCCGTGTTTGTGCAGCAGCGCAGCTGGCGTGCGGTTGACGTGACACGTCAGGTTTGGGGACCATGTCAGAAGTGGAAAAAAGGGCACAAAGCACTCGTGCTCTGAAGCACAAGCAGCGAAGTCACCCTGACAGCCCACGGACTGCAGAGCTGCCCCTTCCCCATCGCTGTTGTCACCAGGAGCCACCCTCCTGGCAGGGTGATGTGCGATGGGGCAGCGATGATGTGCGATGGGGCAGCGGTGATGTGTGATGGGATGGGGGTGATGTGTGATGGGACAGCTGTGATGGGCGATGGTGCAGGGCAAGCACAGCCCAGCCACAGGGCCGTGGTGTGCGGCAGCAGCTGGGACTCATCCCTCGCCGCTCAGCCCTCGGCACGCCTGGGCAGCAGCAGTTGGCAAGGAAAGCTGATCTGGGGCTTTAATCTGTGGAGGCTGTTGGGAGATGTCCTGGCTGTAAGGGAGCCCGCTGGCCAGACTTGCTGTGCCGTGGCAGAAAAACGCAGGCGAAGCTTGAGCAACCCCAGCCTTGCTCTGCTATTGAACAATTCCTCCTTTCAAACCCTCCGGAATCTGGGGCTCTGCGTGGGCACACGTGAGCTGTGTCACCGAGGGGTTCATCCAAACCCTGCCATTTAGCAGGGCACACTGTGACACCCCGCTGCCACTTGAGCTCTGGCGCTGGCTTTCATGGTCCCAACTTGTGCCACGCTGCAGGAGCATCCCAAGCCTTGGTCCCCATCCCACAAGCAGCTCAGCACCACAGGCTTTCCTGGCATCGATCCTGCCTCAGCCAGGCAGCTCTGGGGGGGAGCAAGGAGGGAGTTGAGGGTTGTCCCTGCGGGCTTTGTCCTCCCGGCTGCAGAAGGACGGCAGCTGCCTCTGCCTGCAGCTGCTGGGGCATCCATCATCCTGCATGGGATGGAGGGGAGCGACCCAGGCCCTGGCTCAGGCAGGGAGGGTTTCTGTGCCTGCATGGGCAGGTCTGGGAGCAGGCAGTGCTTTAGGAAGAGGGACAGCCATGGGCAGGAGGCAGGACAGTCTCAAGAGTGTGAGGCTCGGGTTTGGGACCCAGGTTTGGCTGCTCAGGAGCCTCAGGGTGGGTCTCAGCTCCCTGTGGCTCTCTCATCCCACAGCGAGCTCCAGCACAGTGTTCCCATCTCCCACGGAGAGGTTCACCTCATTCATGGTTATCAATCTGTAAAGGGCAGTGTCAGGAGGAAGGAGCCAGGCTCTGCTCTGTGATGTCCAATGCCAGAACAAGGACATAAATGCATTGCCAGGACACTTCCCCCTGTGACATTGGGTCTGTTTTACAGCAAATAGGGGTTGTCAGGAGGAGATGGGTGCTTTCACTGATAAAAAATTCCCTGCGGTACCCACATGTCTCCAACGGGAAGGATGCGTCTTTTCCCTGCGCTGCTCAATCTCCAGCAAGACTTTGCAGGGGACTTTGTCTCCAAAGGAAAAACTCAATGTAGACCCATGAAACGCTGACTCTAAATGAGCCTTAAACCAGTCGGATGTCTGCAGGTCCCCAGTGGAAGGGGAGGGCATGGGGTGGCCCCTGGCACTGGGCCATTGCTGGCACAGTCACCCCAGTGCCACGGTGTCACCACCCATGCCACCTACCCCAAAACAGGGCTGCCCTCACCCACGTCCTCCCTGCAAGGCCCCACAGTGCCTGGGGTATGAAATCTTCCCCCTTAGACGTCCCGTCGCCCGGCAGCCTGGCCTCCTCAGCATTTCCCCTCTCCAAACTGAGATAGAAATCGTTGCAGCCCCGGACAGTTGATTATTTAAAGCTGTCGGGAGTGTTTAATTTAACCCTGGATTCATCATCCGCAGCTTGTTCCCATCCGCTGCACACCCGCGCTCCCCCTCCTCGTGTAAACTCTGCTGAGCCCCTCACCTCCAGGCAGGTTTGGGCAGAGGTTTTCAGGCAGGGGCCATGGCCTAACCACGCATTTCTCCCCCACCTCCCGGCTCCAATGGGCGCAGGGAGAGACATCCCCGCTCTCCCCAGGGAGAGGAGACCAAGTGCTGGTACAACCACACTGCACATGGGAATTGAATGGCTGTCCCCCTATCCTGGCCTTGGCTGCAGGCATGCAAAGCACCCCCAGACTCGCCCTGTGGCCACCCACAGAGGCAGGATCCCGACCCACCCTGGCACACCCTGGAGCTCCAGGTCACGAAAATTCTCCACCCCCAGGGGCTGGCTTAGCCCAAACCTAAGTTTAGCACAATTAGAGAAAGCTGCAATTAGAGGCTGGTGTTTTCCTGACTAACTAAGTGCACATTGAGAGATGAATTTTCAGTGAAATCCCAGTCATGCTCAGGGCATGGCTGCGGGTCAGCAGGACCAGGAGACCCTGCTGCAGGCAGCTGAGCGTGGGGAACTCGCTGGAGCATCACCAGCACAGCAAAACCAGGGTGGTGGCAGGACTCCTGGGATGGGGGAAGGCTCCGGAGCAGCAGCAGCAGCAGCAGCAGCAGGTTGTGGTGGCCAAAACGAGAGGGAGGGCAGGGAATGGGCAGGAGAGGAACGGTGCAGAAACCCCAAACCCCCTCCTGAAGCAGAGCCAATTGCCCCTTCTTGTGCAAGGCAGAGACCAAGGCATCTGGACGGGCTTGGCTGCACCACCCTTCCTACGACCCTTTGCTGAGACGCTCAAAATCCCCCACTCGCTGCACCAGGAGCCTCTGGCCAGGAACAAGCCCAAAAGCTTCTTTTAAATCTTTCGGCTATGGGACTGGAAGAACTCAGTGTGCAGCAAGAGGGGGAGGTGGTCAGAGCTGCCAGTTAGGGTCTGGGACTTTTATAAGCAGTGCAAAAGAATATAAATCACCTGAATTAATCGCAGGCCAGCCCTAGTCCCTGTGGGAGGTGTGGGAGCTGGCGGCCGAGGCTGCGAAACCCTGTACGCCTCTGAGGGGTGTAAATGTAAGGGAGTCTGTCCTTCCATCCTGCAGCGTCCCCACGCCAATGGATGCTGGTGGCCTGGGAGGGGTCTGTGGTGACCAGGCAATTGGTAGCGCTACTGGCCAGAGTGATGGAGCATGTACAGACATGTACAGCCGTGTACAGACATGTACAGACGTGTACACACCAGACACGAAATGTGCTGTGGCTCCCAGACGGCAGCCAGCAAGTGGGTCTCCCAGCCACAGCCGCCTTTCCCAGTACCCAAACTGGTCCTGTGAGCACCAGCTCCCCTGCCAGCTCCCAGAGCTGGACAGTGCAGGGTGACCCAGTGTGGACCAGAGCAGCTCAGGGCAATGGAGGCGTTCAGAAACCCTCCTCACCCTCCAAAAACCATCGAGACCCCCATCTCCTTGGGCCCCAGCTTTCCCTCCCAGCCCAGCGGGTTGGGGCTGTATGATCTCCTCAGGACAAGCCTTGTCCCCACCCCAAGCCCGTGGGTGCTCTGCTCTGATAAACCCTGGTGAGGAGCTTGTGGCGGGCGCTGCAGGGTCCCCAGCCTGTGCCTCGCTGTGGTCACCGCTGTCACCTCCATGGGGGTATCAACCCATGCACAATCCACCAAGGTGCAGCCTTTTCTCCCTTTCTGCTTGCAGCTGGCGGTGAAGACGGCGTCTCGGTGCTGGAGCGTGGCGCTGTGAGGGCGAGCTGCCCCTCTCCCCTCTGCCAGCACCAGGATGGATGCTGCCCCTGGCCGCAGGCTGCCCCTCGCTGCCCTCCTCCTCCTTCTCCTCCTCCTCGTCCTGCAGCAGCCGGGCAGCAGCAAGGCATGGGAGCAGCACGCCCCGCGCCTTCGCCTCGCCTACAGAGGTAAGGGTGGGTTTTTTGGGGGGTCTGCACCTCACTTGGGAGGGCTGGGAGAGTGTCCTGCAGGCAGGGAGCGAAGGGAAAAGCCAGGGGTAGGCAGTAGCCTGGCAGTTGCAGGATCTCCATGCACTGGACCATCCGAATGGTTCGTGCCTGCAACCCTTGAGGATGCTGGCGTCAGAGAAGGAGGCTGAGCAGGAAATGCCTTGCCCTGGTGCAGCACAAGGCAGGGATGGGCAGGGATGTCTGTCCCCTGCTGCTCAGACTCCCACCAGGCATCTTAGGGCACATCCTGGGCTGGAGCCGGCCTGGGCAGCCCCAGGTCTTCACGCTTATGGCGCAATGGGGACACCGAGCTCCCATCAGCGCAGTCCTGCCCCAGCTCAGCCCTTACCCTCCCTTCCCCCTGAGGAGAGGCTGTTGCACAGATCATTTCCCTGCTGCAGCGTAGCCTTCCCCCTGCATCTGTCTTGTCTGCTTAGCTCTCAGGGGAGGCACAGTTTGCTTCTCCTGTGCCTGATGCAAAGCCAAGGGGGCTCTTCTCGGTCATCTGAGGGTGCAACAGGACAGGCAGCATGAAAGGGGGGAGTCTCTTGGGAAAGGTCTCTGCAGGGAAATGAGCTGAGTGGTTGGAGCCCGGCAGCTGCTCACTCTGCCATGGATGTGCAGCGTGGCCCTGGCCACTTCAGCTGCTTTCAGCTCCTCCTGTGTGAAGAAGAGCAGGTTGCTCTGAAGGGTGGATGGATCAGCACATCCTCGGTGCGGCCATGGCACAGCCATCCCCTTCTCCACACAGGCATGGTGCTCAAAGCTCCGGGGCCGTGCTCTTGTCCTGCTCCATCACCCTGAGGAGCTGCTGTCCGGGCAGGGACAGCCAGCAAGGTGGAACATGTCTCCAGGTTGTGACTGGAGAGGGCTGGACCTCCCAGGGATGCAGGATAACCCTGCGGGGAGATGGCCCTGCTGATAGCCCTGCTCAGAAACAGGGCGCAGGGTCTGTCTTTCCTTGGAGCCAGTGGAAGCAGAGCAGGTCAGTCAGTTTGGCTGATTTCAAAGCCCCGCAGCGTGCTGGAGGCCAAAAACCCTCAAGTCTTGGGCAGGGGCAGGAGAGGAAGCTCCCAGCATCAGGAGGGCTCAAGGACGAGGCGAACAATGGCAGGGGATGTGACTCACGGACAGCACGGGGCAGGTTCAAGGACACAATGCCTTGAGAAGTTTAGGTTAAAAAACCTCTAGAAAAAAAAAAGAAGAAATAATAAAAGGAGGTCTTTGAGAGTCCGTCTATGGGATCAGCCTTGCCCTCAGATCCCAGCATGGGGGAGGCAGGCAGAGCCCTTGGGGGTGGGAGGAGAAGACGCAAGCGGGCCTGCGAGGAGGAAATGACAGCACGGAGGGCTGGGAGGGCAAAGGAAGGATGGGGCAGGGGGCACGGGGCCAGGAACAACAGCAGCAGCTCCCGCCCTGCCCAGGAGGCGAGCAGAAGGTTTAGAATAGGGGCAGCTGCTGGGTGAGCTGGGTCAGGCTGGGGCAGCCCTGGCCCCAAGGGGCTGAGGAGTTGATGGACGTTTTCAGAGGGCGTATGGCGGCGCAGTGAAGCCACAGCACGCAAACTGGCTCCTCTTGCTGCAGCCGGCTGGGGCAGGCACATCTGGAAGTTGGCAGCTGGGGCTTCTGCCGGCCTTTTGGCAGCAGTCGGCTTGGCTGGGCAGGACCCAGAAGCCATTGCCACGCAGCAAGTGCACGGGAGGCTGGTGGCTCTCTGGGTATTGGCACCAAAACCTGCGCTGTCACAGCTCTTATCACAGCATCACAGCATGTCAGGAGCTGGAAGGGACCTCAAAGCTCCCCCAGTGCAACCCCTGCCAGAGCAGGATCACCAGAGCAGTCACACAGGAACACGGCCAGGGCTTTGGGTGTCTCCACACAAGGAGACTCCACAACCTCTCTGGGCAGCCTGGGCCATGCTCCATAACCCTCACACTCACAAACTTTGGCCTCATCTTCAGCTTGAACCTCCTGTGCTCCAGCTTGGGACCATTGCCCCTTGTCCTGGCATTGGCCATCCCAGAGCAGAGCCTGGCTCCTTCCTCCTGACACTGCCCTTTCCCAATGGATCCCCAGGAATGAGGGCACCCTTCAGTGTCCTCTGCTCCAAGCTCAAGAGCCCCAGCTCCCTCAGCCGCTCCTCAGCAGGAGATGCTCCCCTCCCTCCATCATCTCTGTGGCCCTGCTGGACTCTTTCAAGCAGTTCCTGTTCTTGATCTGAGCGGCCAGAGAGTGGCAGCGAGGGGCTGGAGCTCGATTTAGCACTGAGCTTCCCCTGGGCTTCAGGGACCTTCCCGTGGTCTGCTCTGTCTGACAACAGGGGGAAGGAGGGGGACAGCCCCACGGCACGGCCAGGCCGTGACCCCAGGAAGCACAGGGTCACCCTGCACGGAGGTTGCTGTGGCTGAGGGACAGGCAGGGGTGATGGATGGGACAAGGCAGTTACGGCGGTCCCAACAGTAAAGACAAACGCCGTGGCCATGGGAGATAACGAGCACAGAGGATGTTTCTCTGGGCTCACCCATCGGTTTGTGCTGGACTGGGGGCAAGAAGAGGCTGGTCTGTGCACAGCAGGTTCCTGCATGCAGGTCTGGATCCACAGCACTCGACATCCCCTTGGGGAGGGAGCAGAACTGCAGTAGAGTCAGGCTAAGGCCCTCATGGCCATCGACCTTGCCAGGGTCTCATGGTGCGAGCACAGGGCAGTGAGGCCTTCTTGGGTCCTGCCACACACCAGCACAGCAGCAGGGAGGGCTCCTCCATCACCCTGACCTTGTCCTCGGATGGGGACAGGGCAGGACAGAGGGTGACCAACAGGTGACAACCCCCTGGGACCAGCATTGTCCCCAGTCTCCTTAATTACACCCCTGTACTGAATGAACCTTTGGCCTTCCCTCAAACTCCCCAGTGCCCTGCCCGACATTTCCCCCTGGACCGGGCAGGTCCTGGGAGTGCTGGCAGGCACAGGAGGGGACCTGGCGGTGACAATGGCCCGCAGGCAGGGACAGGAATTCAGCTGCTAATCCCATTCTGCTGGTGGGAAATGGCTTGGAAATCTGGTCCTCATCTCCACAGCACCCAGAGGAGAGTCCTTGGGCAGCAGGGAGGGACGTGGGGCTCTGCCCAGTTTTTATGGGGGGATGAGGAGGGTCAGGAGCTCCCGGACACAGCTGGGAGCAGCTCCTGGCGGAGGGATTTGTGTCCTGCAGTAACTGGAGCCCTGACCCTGGAGGAAGGAGAGGAGGAGCCCAGCTACAGCAACAAGGATCTGTGCAGGGATCCCTGCCCATGGCCCAGCGGGTCCTTCCCCCGCAGGGACGAGCGACGTCAGTGGCATTTCCAGTCCCCAGGCCCCGGCCCCGCTGCCCCTCTGCCCTGGAAATGGGGCGGAAGGAAGAGAGAGACGCGGCCGTCCGGGTCAGCCGCTCTCCTCTGAGCGGAGCCGTGCCCGTGCCCACGTACACCCCACCTGCACCCGGGGCTGCGCGTCCGCCCGCGCTCCCATCCACCCACGCTCCCATCCGCCCGGCCTCGACAGCTTCCCTCCCTCATTGCCCGACACTGCTTCAGTGTGCGTGAGTCGGGGTAATTTCTCAGCCCGGGTCTTACCGATCACCCCAGGTTTCCAGCCATGCTCCACCTCCCCTTCCCACGGCCCTATTTTGGCACCTTTCCCTCACACAGCACCAACGCCAAGATCAGCCTTGCGCTCCTTAGCCAGCCTTTACCCTCTCCCTAAGCCAGATCCCACTGCTTTTGAAAAGGAAGGCAATGTGCCATGGTTTCTGGCAGCTCTAGGACCCTCCTTGGTGCCGGTCCGCCCCCACCCTGATCCCCAGGGCAGCAGCTGCTGTGATGCAGTGACCGCTGCAGCCGCTCCTGCTGTGCTGGGGGGGGTTCACCCCGGCAGGCAGCCCCA
>NW_010182580.1:0-309 GCF_000695765.1 Mesitornis unicolor | reverse complement strand
GCTCCTGCTGTGCTGGGGGGTGTTCACCCCGACAGCGAGCCCCAGAACCTGGCGCTGCACATCACGGACCAATGCGGGCCCTGGGGATGCTGTTTCAGGAATGGTTAACCATGAAACAAGAGCTTATTGTCCCCCTTGCACCCCCGCACATCCGCAACTGCGCCGGCGGGCCATGCTGGCCACCCCCAGCTTCTGCACAGGAGGAGACACAGCCTGAGCAGCAGAGCCTTTCCATGCAGGGAGCACATTGGGGATACCGAGGGCATCGAGTGCTCCCCCAGGCAGTTTGCAGATGACACTGAGTTGGGA
>NW_010182579.1:0-246 GCF_000695765.1 Mesitornis unicolor | reverse complement strand
GGCCTGGGAGGGACTGGGAGTTACTGGGAGGCTTTTAAAGGAGGTTAGGGGGCTACTGGGAGTTACTGGGACCAACTGGGATGGACTGGGAGGGGTTTGAGGTAGGGCTGGGAGTTACTGGGAGCTACTGGGATGGACTGGGAGTGAGTGGGAGGGTTTGAGAGAGCACTGGGAGTTACTGGGAGGGTTTAGAGGGGGACTGGGGGGTGGCTGGGAGGGACTGGGAGTTACTGGGAGGCATTTAAA
>NW_010182578.1:12025-12849 GCF_000695765.1 Mesitornis unicolor | reverse complement strand
ATACAATTAGAGACAAAAACATTATAATAAAATTACATAATAGTAGAATACAATTACGTATCTTATTTAAGAAATTGTGTAAAGATTTAAAAGAATAGTTATATAGTTTACATCTACATTTAAATTACATATTATTTTGAAAGCAATTTACTGTTTTCTACAGAACTTCTGTAAAAAAAATAAAAATCTGTAGAAACAGAACTTCACCGCTCATCAAGGCTGTGACAGACCTGAAAACTTTTGGTTTTGATAATTTTTTTCAGTCTGTCCTACTTTTACTGGGATTGAATTGTAGAATTCCATTTTCTGTTCAGCACAGCTGTATATCTGAGAATTGCAATGTTTGATTTAGTGAAAACAACTTGGTATTACAGCTTTAGCTGGGATAGAGTTATTTTCCTCATAGTAGCTGGTAAAACTCTGTTTTGGATTCATGCTAATAAGAATGTTGATAGTGCACCAATGTTTACAGTAACTCAAGGACTGTTTTACAATTTTTGCCTGCACCCGTGCTCCTAGTTTCTTTTGGTTTTTTTAATTACTTCTTTCTGAACAAGAGGGGGGAGTGAAAGCCCAGGCTTTTCTGGGACATATGACTCAGGTGTGATCCAAGATATCCAACAGAATGTATCAGAATGTATTCCATACCATATATGTCACACTAACTATAAATTGGGGAGTCTGCTGGGGACGGCCTTCTTCTTTGGATGGCTGTCATCTCCACAAGGTTTACCTCATTCAGTTCCTGAGGCTTATCCCTCCCCCGTCACATTTTCATTGGCTCACAGCCAGCAACTGTTGTTTGTGAGCCGAGGATAACTTTG
>NW_010182578.1:10818-11924 GCF_000695765.1 Mesitornis unicolor | reverse complement strand
TTCCGATTCTCTCTCCCACCCCACTGGGGAGGGGGGGAATGAGCAAGCAGATGCGTGGTGTTTGGCTGCTTGCCGAGCTAAACCACAAAAGAGTCCTACAACAAATCTAGGAACTCTTTCTGACACATGCACACTAGGGAAAACACAACACCTGGCAACAGGTATCAGCAACAAATGAAGTTGTGCTATGGCTGAATGTGGCTTAAACAAAATAGATACTAATGCACACAAATATAGAAATTATAATTAAAATGATTACTGGTTTCCATTATCATTACTATATATGTATTATAAGTGAGGAATCTATGGAAAACACTTATATATTAAATATACATCCTATTAGAAATTGACTTTTTTGACAAATCAAGCTCACTAATCACTATAGGATAATTTCCAAATGCTACTATGCAGCTATTTAACATATTCGAGCTGACAGTATAAATACAAAACTTATTTAATGCACTAAAGAGATGTTGCAGCAAGTAAATAATTGGATAACACTTTCTTATACTGTTTGATCAGAAGCAGCTCTAAAAGTCTGTTGTATATCTGCCTAGAGTATGCTCCAGGGTTGAACCTGTAAAATGCTAGGCTATACTTACAAGCTAAGCCAGTAACAAGTATTCTCAAGTCTGCCCTTCCCTGGACAGCTGACTTAATGTAATGGATTGTTGCCACCCAGCCAGCCAAGGTCTTCCTTGAGACATGGCTGCATGTTCCTGCCTTGCTCCTTCTGCCAGATCAGGGGTTCATCCCAATCTTAACTGAGCCAACTGTGCTAATCAAAATGACAGAAAGTGATGCAATGTTTCAGAGGAGGGGGGCCATTTTACCGGAGTAGGAGGTTCAGCATTATAGTGCTCTACCATTTTTGTGAGCTAAACGATTTTACAGGGGTATGCAAAAACACCAGAGCTAGGGAAGGGAGTGGTGAAGTGCTGAAGAGGATAGAGCAGGACATTTTCCTTCTGATATGTTTGCTATATATTAGATCACTCTATCTTATGGAACCATATCTTTAGTCTTAAGATTCATATGTTAAATCTTAACTACTTTTAAGACTGTGACTATAAAAAAAACAGTTTTAAGAAATTATTTCATAACAG
>NW_010182578.1:10534-10780 GCF_000695765.1 Mesitornis unicolor | reverse complement strand
AGAACAGGTTTCAGTTTCATTTGGCTGTAAAATGTGGAGGTAGAGGGTGAGAAACAGCATCTTAGAAGCTACAGAGATCATCAAAAGGACCTTATATCTTTAGAAGACATGATGCTCATGAAATAGAAACACATTTTTTATTTCTCTTTTCCTACCTTCAAATTCATCAAGCATACAAGACAGCCATTAATTTCCATGCTTAATTATCTGGGGGAAAAAAAAAAGACTGATTTTCTAATTTTTTCT
>NW_010182578.1:0-10505 GCF_000695765.1 Mesitornis unicolor | reverse complement strand
ATGGCTGCATGGTCATGGCATGTTTAACCATTAGCTGGGGCCTGATTTTGCTGAATAAGAACAAAGTGGTTATGCAAGCAACCAAGCGACCAGAATTCACACCTTTGTTGTCAGTATCTGCAAAAATATTAGAAAATACACAAAGTAACGTTTGAGTAATGAATAACGTATGACCAAAACATCACATGAATCTCTCTTTTATAACATATCTTTCAAGATCAATAGAGAATTTTCTTATTAGATTACAGATGAGAACACAATGTGTTAACATTTGTATGTGATCACAAAATATGTGAAGTAAGAAGCAAAGATACTTCAGAGACACCACTAGTTTTTAAACTACTTACTGTACACAGAACACTGACTCAGTCAATGATTCCTATTACAACTGTAGAACATATTAATGCAAATAAAGCTTGCCACATTTGTTTTGCTTTTAGTGATCTAAAAATTTGAACAAGTTATTTTAAATGTAGTTCTGTTATTGTGGTTAGCTAGAGAAAATTAGGTAAACTTTATTATTATACAGTGCTCAAAAGTTCATAATGAGCTTAAATGTAATAATTCATTACCATCAGTTTTGTAATAACTTTTCATGATAGCAATTTGAACAACCAATGTTACAGTTTCATATAAAATTCAAAGGAGCTACTGGGTTGTAAACAATATTACCTGATAAGGATTCCTCATATTTAAGAATGTGCTCAACCAAATTGTCAACAAGTTGAGTACAGGCTTTTTTCACAGGTTTATATGAGGCATCCTCTTCTGACTTCAACAGCTATAGCAGGTGAAACAGAAAATGATTTAGTATTAAGGGTGCATTCATTTACATTGGATATATGCTGGTTTTATCACAATTACTACAGGTACACAAGGATCTTGCACTACAAAAGCATTTAACTTCTCCATTAAAGTTACATGTGAAGAAAATAAGGGAAGTAAAACAAACAAACAAACAAACCAAAATGCAAGAGAAGTAAAGAAAAAGTAACCATGACAAAAAGACAGAAGAGAACAGGCTACCTATTTTCATGGCACTCCAGGCTAAAGTAAAATCTTTGGAGACCTCTAATCCCCCCATGCATGCTTTTGTTAATTTTGCTTGAAAATTAACGAACACATACAAGTTGTAGAGGTGAAAGATAACACGGGCTGAGAGATATTAACAAAGCAAGCTCATTTCTTAGAAAAATCAGAGTAAAATATAATGTAGAAGTAAGCTATACTCTGAAGATTCACTGCTTCTATAAACTGTGCAACAAATATATTTGACATGATAATACACTTATCTACCATTTTTTAAAGTCTACATTACACTAAAGACCTAATTTCAGAATTCAGTATCTTAGCTGTGGACTTAATATTATGTCACTCATTACTCAAGAGACCATGAAATTAAAAACAAACAAAACCCCTCCCCAAAACAAAAAGTGAAATATTTTTAAAACAGATCATATGGAAAGAAAGAAAGTAATGTTGGAGACAAAGAAAATTACACCAATGAAGATTTAAAAAAAGGTCAGATGTTTAAAGGGCATGAATTGAATTTGTCTACTGTCTTGTAGTATCCTTTCAATGTGTTTTAGTACCAAAAGAAATATTAAAATTCTTACAATTATTGTGCCATATATTCAAAATTAATTACTTACATTTTGAAGAAGCTGTTCAAACCAATCATACCCTGTATCTCTACAAGCTGCAACCTAAAAGTAGTTTTGAGAATAAATTGGTTAAAAAAGGCATTGGAATAAAATTTACTTCAATACAGATGTAATCTTAAAAGATCAGTAAACATGCATATATATATTTTCGTATACATTCAGTACAATATCTTTGGATATCAGAAACTGTCTTTTCAAATTGCATTTGAAAAATGGTTTTACACAACACATTTTCACATTTTTAGACATGCTATTTAATTTGCTGCTCCTAAAAAGTAGATAAAATTATGGAGATCCTAGTTTACCCTGGGTAAGAACATGACCCTGTTATTTGTTAAAACAGCTTATTAACCTTTCAAATTAAATGTTATCAATTGAGGAAATTTTTCCTTTAAGAGACAACTTCTTAGTTAGGCTTAACTAGCATTTCCTGAAAATGTTAAATATAACAGAAATCTGTTGCATTTTAACTGAACAAGTATTTTACACAAATTGAATATAATGTGGTCTCAGTTATCAGTGACAGCAGATTAGTGAGCATTTTAAGTTTCCTACAGCCTGTTCCACCAGAAGAATAATTCTAGCATGTATTCAATGTCAGGAGACATATAAAGAAAACCATCTGATAATTAAATTACTTGCATATTTTTTGTATTCTAAAAGACTACAGACAATATTTCAAAGATACTAAAAACATAATCAAATTTTTCATGCAACTTAATTCAAATTTGTTTAACATACCACATCAGTGATGTTTAGTATTTTCCTGGTCATTGCTGCTTTGTCATGGTGTGGAGTTGGAGTAAACCAGAGCTTCTGAAATGTCTCATTTACTAATTTCTGAAGGAAAAAAAAAAGGCAGAAATAAATGTGCTTATCTTGGCATGTAGTTATTATTTCTAATACATCCGTACAACAGCATGTTGATGATACATGTCATTTTGTAAGGAATTACTCAACCTCAATGATACTGTTGTAGAGAATGTTATCTGAGACAGACCCAGATCTACTATTACAGCAGTTATACTGGCCTCTAAGCAAGCTTCACTAAAATGATCACTGGAAATGGACGCTACAGAAAATGTAGTTACCACTTTCCTGCACCAATTTACATACCCCAGGAAAACAGTACCCTGAGAAACTGACAACAGAACACAAGATTACATTTTCTACAGCTGAATTAGCAGCAATTGTAGATTACTTTGGCATTTTCAGAACAGCTATGACAAGGTGGGAAAGAGAGAGAGAAGCCAAGTCTCCCTACCCAAACATAGGAAGTCGGTTCCCTTCCAATGTTATGGATGGAGGAAAAGATGGAATAGAATGAAAGTGAACTAATTATTCTTGAATTACTTATAAAGCATATGGTTGTAAGAAGCGTTCCTCATTCATGGAGACATAAAAAAATACGTTGCAGATACTGCCTCATCTTTCTGAGGTTGTTGGAAAGGAAGAGAGAGAACAAGGTCATCCTTTACTAGCAGCACCTAGGATCCAGCTGTTCATCTACTTCTTGATTAACAGTCTTCTCTGAAAGCCATTGGTATTAACATATCTCAAGTGGTAAAAATATATGCTGCAGCTTTAAAGTTGCAGATTTCAAATCCCACTGAAAGTGTGATACAAAATTATTATAGGTGTATTCTTAATTATCCAGCAATTTAAAAATTATTTTTGCCAAATCAAACAAAAAAAATCAGTGTCAGGTTTATGATTCAACATATAATCTTAGTTTTATGCCCTTCTGCATATACATTGCACAAATAGTAGAATATGATCACATAAGTAACATTTTAGGGGGAATAACTGATTCATTAAACATTCAGAATTAATGCAAAAGTAGCACAGATGAATACTTTATAATTTTCATACACAGAACACACAAATCTGGTATATAGTAACCACATAATTAATTTTGACTAAAAGTTTATATTGTTTGTAGAAAGGAGTTTTATATGCCAATCTTACTTGTTAGAAAAGAGAAGTATCAGAGAAAAAACATGCAAGAAGAAAAAACAGAATTATAGAAACATTTGGTTGGAAAAAACCTTTAAGACCATTGGTTCCAACCATAACCTGTATACTACTAAACCATGTCTCTACCACTTCCCTGGGCAGCCTGTTCCAATGCATGATAATCCTTTCAATAAATAATTTTTAATTTTAAAAAAACCTCTAGACAATAACCTTTTAAAATTTTTTGATTGTCAGCAACAACTTGAAGAAAATAGAAGAAAGAAACGAAAGAAAACCAAGTTAGACAGCAATGTAGAAAGCCAAGATATTTGCTCTCAAAAATTAAAAGTGAATGAAACCCATTAAAATTACAAAGGAGCAATAAAATACTTTTTAAAATTTTTTTTTGGTCAAAATATAGAATCAGATTATGATAATTAAAATCCTGAAGGATATGTTTCATTCTACCTTAATGCCTTCTTCGTCATTGACTCTCCGAATCATTTTCACACACATCTCTGTAATTTTGGGAAATGTTGGTTGTTCAATGCAGATATCCCTAAGTATCTTTATGACTCTTTTTCTGACACTGATACCAGTATCCTGTGAGGAGAAAAGCATTACACTCTTGAAAATAAATCAGACATATTAATTTATGTATTATATGAATTAATATTTGAAGATCACCCAATCTGACCTGCAAAACATATTTAGAAAAGGCAGCTAAAATATTCTGGAGTGCATTTATACAAAAGGTCAGCATAACTTGTACCACTTTATTTACAACTATTCTAAAGGTTCTGGCTGAGTCTCCAGAACACTAAAACACTTCCTCCATTTATAGCCTCCCATTTAAGGGCTCATGATGCTGCATATGTATAATTTCACTTCTTAATTCAAGAGCTTACTCGCTAGATGTGATGATGCTTTAGTTACTTTGTTGGAACACACAACACCCTTTGTAGATCTGGACTATAATACTTCAAAAGCCTTTAGATAAAACTTATGGATGAGATAAATGCAGCAAACCTTTTCCATTTTCCTATTCTTTCTCCAAGGAAAAGGATGAGGAGCTTCATTTCATATTACCTTATTCAAAACCTGTTTAATCTGAATGTCAGGATTAATAGCTTTATGCATGCTCATATGCACATCTCCAAAACCCTTCACAAAATTCACAATTTTATCATGTAACTATAGCAAATGAGTAGTATTTGACTAAAAATATGACACGGATGCTAAAAGCTAGTGGTATCTTACAGTTAAATTAACATTGCATTTTATCTTAACATCCAGACAAAAAACCACATTTTATACAAAAAATCTAATAAGAAGCCTTTTAAAACACTAATACATAGCATAGAAAAACAAAATAGTTTTATCTTTTTTCTTTTTGTTTACAAATGGCAACTTTATATTACTGTGCTGTAGATCTTTCTTCATCACTTGCACTACTGAACTGCCCTCAATGACCCATATGTCAGACTTCAGAGATGTGGCAAAATCCCTAATTTGTGCCTTAATAAAGGAATCAAAAGGAATTTGATCTTGGTTGTGATGCAGTACAACTTTCTATGTATGTTTACCATTTGATATAACAAAGACTCACTGGAAACAAGTGATGCATTTTACAAGGTTGGTCTTAAAAACACGATGTTCCTCCTTAAAATAATAAGATCTAATTTACTCTTGGGATCATCATTCCATATTATTAAACATATAAGCTCAGCTGAAAACACATTTTCCAATGACACTTATTTTATTGTAAATATCACAAGTCACTGTACCAATATTCTTTCGATCAGCATGTCATAATACTGCTCAGCAAGCTGAGGACGACAGAGCACAAATCGGCCAAGCAGCTCCACAGCTGCTTCTCGTACACTAGTGGAGTTATCCATTAACCGTCCATGAACACCTCGTTGCATATCCAGCTAAAAAGAACAAATAAAACACAGATCCAAAATAAGAAATAAAGATTTCTTTCAAGTGTGACAGAAGAACGCATGTGCATGATGGATATTTCATTTTTTTTTTTACCCTGGCTAGAATACTGGGGTCTACAGCAACAACCTCAGACAAACACTTCATGGCTTTTGTTCGAACAGCAATTGCATTTTCACCAAGTACACGCAGAATCTATTAAGAGAACAAAAACAAAGATTCATTTGCTTTGGGAAGGTAGCAAACAATGTTGGAAAAATGCAGCAGAATAACACACAAATCATTTAACTAGAATAAGAATATCTGTCTACTAAAGACTGCATATATCTTCTCAGACAGTAAAAAGGAGCATGCAAGTCATGTTCCATGGCACTGATAACTGAGCATGGATATTTACTAGGATTTGCTACATCTCTAAGACTGGTCCAAGTAGGATTTACACAGGGTCCGTATGTTCATTTAAATCCCTTCAGTTTAAACTCTACTTTTGCCATTCGGTTGTGGTTTTCACCATGGTTATTTTCAACAGAAGTGCTGGATTTGGGCAGTATAATTTTAAAATGGCTCTGTGTGCAGATCAATATAAGTAACACAACCTAAACTAAACTAAACTAAACAAATAAACCAGTACTGCAGTTCAAACGTGTCATCATGACAGCATATTAGTGCTCTTCTCCCAGAAAAAGGAAAGAAATCACACTGGTCAAACAACAGCTTCCAAAGTGACAGTATCATGCACTACAAACAACTGACCAAGTTGTCTTGTATTTTCAAATAAAATTAAGATCAATTTAATGAGTTAATATTACTGAATGTGCATGCATCTTACAGAAATTGTAAAAAAGATTTCAACTTTTTGTAATTATCATTTTACTGTGTACATTTAAGATAATGATTTTGCCATATGCATACATGGACAAATAAAGTAATGTATGTACAATATGGAATATGAAATGAATGCAAGAAAAAGAAATATATACACTTACATCATCAGTACAGAATATGAAGGCACATGGTGTTACCATGGCCTGTTAAATTGTTGTGCTCAACAATGAACAGATATTGCATACTACAGCAAAAGTGTTTAGAAACAGAAACCATGTTTCACTGTACTAAGAATTCCAGCACAGTTTACCTGTGTCAAATAAATATCAAAGCTCTGGGCAAATGGCCTCATAGAGGCCAAGTAGCGAACAATCAAACATGCATCTTCATAGTCCACAATATCAGAATTCATCCTGCAATAAAGCCAATGTTTTAATTAGGACATGTTTATAAAAAGTTATAAAAAATGTCAAGTGCATGGTTAATAAAGAAATCAGTGGTGCTGAAACGTACTTTAATGTACTGAACGGAGATGGAGCACTTTTAATGATGCTGCGAAGAAATGTTTTGCGACTTTCTGCTCTATGCATGATTTGTCCTGTGGTCTCAACATCTTTTGCATGATGAGTTCCTTCAGATGAATCCTCATCCTTCTGAGATTTAATTGCTTTCTCTGTCTCCATAGTTGTATCACGGAACCACTGCGCTATATAAAACTTCCGAGAAAACTGGAGAAATACAGCAGGATACACAGAGAACAAAAACAAGAGAATACAGAAGACTGAAATTAACAGATTTACAATGAGATAAAGTGAGTCTAATGCATCAACCATATTTTGGAAAACACAATCAACAGTATATGTTAGGGTAACAATGTAATTGAAGCAGTAATATGCATGACTGAAAATAATTCTATTCAGTACATGTTACTGAAACTATTTTTATATACACTTGATGTCAGAAAGCTGAAATTTACCACTAATGATGCATCAATTTCTGTGTTCGCATCCAGATAATCTAGCAAAGCCTTTTGCAGCTGTTGAATTTCATCTTCTCCTCCTGAAACCTATCAGAAATAGAAAGATAATTATAAAACAGAATATTGCACAGTGGTAATTATAATCTGAAAATCTGCATGTCCACATATAAAATACATTTAAGTTAATGTTTTGCAATTATCAATACAACTAACAATTTTTAAATCAATTACTTCTAAACTTTATACAGACCAAATCAAATTAGCCTGTGCATTAAAATGCTAAAAAAGATTAACAAAGAATAAGACTGATTTTAAAACAGGCTGACTGATTTGATCAATTTTAATTCTATCATCTTGTGTGAAGACCCTCTGTCCCTGAGGAAAAAAGAAGGGCTGAAATCACAAGTTTCAACCTATAAAAAGTCATCACTAGCTCTCTCACCAATATTAAATACTGAAACAGTGACTTCTCAGGTTAACAAGGGGTTAAATTTTAAATTGCACAAATTTTTCCTTCAACATAAATTTGTAACAGTCATTATAAAATACATATAATAGATCTGGAGTCTTTTCAGGTAGCTGAAAGGGAAATGAACTTGATATGACTACTCAACTTTAGATCTAATCATGCTGAGAACAATTAGTAGTTCAGAAGAAAAATGTATAGCATCCATAAGAAATGTGCAAGTCCACATTTTTAAAAGGACATATAAGACCTGAGATTTTCTCACCATACTATGTGCTATAGAAAGCCTAAACCCATATATTGCTTTGTTAATTGCTACCACCCTTGCAGATTTGAAGACATTTTGCTAAGCAACAATAGCAGAAATGCATTCTCTAATGAAAGATATAGGCAAGTCCAGTAAAAAAAAAACAACCAATACCAGCTACATCACATAAAAACTAACTTTACAGATAAACACTCTAAAGCCTGTGTATGAGTGCCATAAGCTAAATTACAATTTGCAATAGCAAATGCACATATATACACACACACATATTTTTAAGGCCTCTTAAGATAGAATCCAATTTTCGCTCCATTATTTCCTCTATATTGTCACAAAAATACTGGTTTTACCATTGTAATAAACCCCTTAATAAGATCACTAGGGAGATGGTGTGAGAAAGACAAATGTGATACTTATAAATTGAGTGTATTTGATGCAGAAATCTGAACAACAATTAAAACTCATTCTCCACAACACCAGTTTTTCACCTATCTTTAAAATGTTCAAGTTTTTAAATGGATATATCTCAATCCAGCTAGTACAGGATCTCTCACACACCTGTTTGAGGATTCTGGCTATAGATCCTTGATCCATTTTGCTAGTGACTGCATCTTTCCTGAGTCTTGCAGCTACGGTTCCAAGATAGTCAAGTGATGCAACTCTTAATGCCATTTCTGTAGATTTGTTACTGAATTGGTGAACCTAAGAAAAGCAGAAAAAAAATGTTATTAAAAAGTATTTATTTATGCAACTGAGATTCTTCTCACAAGACACTGCTTGACATTATTAAAAATTCCACCTAACTTACATGCTGCATAAAATTATGTCATTTACTATTACAACACAGATACACTCCTAACTTTAATATTTTTTCCTTTATTGGGTCTCTCACTCTAGAGATACGCCTGTTAGAGGACTTTTTTTAAGTATGTATTTTTATAAAATAAACTGGACATCTAGTAGAGCAGATATCCTTTGCAATAGCAAATAGCACCATAATGCAACTTCCTCATTATTCACACGAGTATAAAGCAAGCTACATTCTACCAGGAACAGGACTTTAAAACATATTTCCAAGAAAAAGCTCAAATTACTGTGTTAATTACATTGTAATACTGAAGAACAACTCTCAAAAAACACGTCAACAAAAATATTTACATTCAGTAAAATGTCACATTCCATAAGCAAATATATTATTACTGGTAAAGGACCAAACTACTTAATTATTTTCAGGTTCTGTGCTAAAGGAATACAGTTATTAATCTGACTTTATACCAAATTAATACATAAACTTATTAGATGCTATACAATGGCATTTTTTTAATGTGGAAAATGTCATGGAATAGTAGAAGTGGACTTCCATGAGAAACTGTACAAATATGACCTTTACTAATTTCCATATCAATTTCTTCTGACCTAAATTTTATTTTCTATGCATTACATAATAGCGATACATGTAAGAAAATCCTTAAATGCTGCATGTGTTTATCACCAATCAGAAAGAATTCCTGTAATAGTTTGAGTTGAAAAAAACAAGTTTCATTGTAATAAAACATTATATTAATATAATAGATAAAAACAAGAATCCCTTACCAATAGCCTTCCTAATAAGCTAAGTAGCAACTCTGCAGCAGGCCATTCTGGTTTATTGACTGTGGAAAGAAGATCTTGAATGAAGTTCTCAAACAGTGGTCTGTAATCTTCTTCCCCTTGTTTACTGCCACACCTGTTCAAAAGAAAATGCATTTTGTAAGTGAATTTAAGACACATTTAAACTTTTCTTCAGATGCAAAAAGAAGTAATTCCATGTTTAACCAGAAAAGCAGTTCTATGCAATTCTAAAAAAATTGTCTGAAATATTAGCAGAAAAATTGTTCTTATCCATTTATGGACAAATAATTTAAACAGTTATCACTCCAAGTAGCACTACAAGTAGCTAATCTAGGATAGTAGAATTTTGCTCCTAAGATTTTTTAATTTATTGATCTGAGTTAAAGACTGCATTAATTTTGTCTAACCAAGTAGGTAAAATTCTAAAGCTCAAGCTAGAGTGGGGAATTTAGGAGATGTGTGTCCTTAAACCTGTTCTTACTTATCTCACAGTGATAAGACATCTCCACAAAGACTGAAATGAGAATGTAAAAATCAGAAGATAACATACTTGATAGTGTTTCACTTATATGTGGATTGAGTGCACCCTCAGTTAGTTTGCAAATGACACTAAGCTGGGTGGGAGTGTTGATCTGCTCGAGAGTAGGAAGGCTCTGCAGAGGGACCTGGATAGGCTGGATTGATGGGCCAAGGTCAATTTTATGAGGTTCAACAAGGCCAAGTGCCGGATCCTGCACTTGGGTCACAATAACCCCATGTAGCGATGCAGGCTTGGGGATGAGTGGCTAGAAAGCT
>NW_010182577.1:0-14729 GCF_000695765.1 Mesitornis unicolor | reverse complement strand
TGTGTCTAAGGCTTTACTGAAGTCAAGGTAGCTTGTGAAGTATAATGAAAACTTTATCCTCAACTCCACCCCAGCAGATGAAAAATTTCATATCATCTTCAGCTACATTATATCAGGGTACTGACTGAACCGTATTAAGAAAATAAATTAATTGGTACAGTAAGCCTGGTAATACATAACTTCATATTGCGACAATTTTCTGAGTATTGCAGAAATTTGTATTGGAACTGCATAACTGCATTGGAAAATTTGTCAAGGGAGAAGTTAATCAGTTGTGCCTAGGAAGAGGACAGCTGGTACTTCAGCAGATGGGAAAGCATGGGAGATATCTGGGGATTGTAGAACAAATAAATTACATAGATACAACGACTTAAGAACTTGCTGCGAAGCAATTGGTAATATTGACATCATAGTTCTGAGGATAAGCAATCCCCAGAGCTCTTGTGTGTTTCATCACAGCACTGGATTGTGCTTAGGTGGTGGCTCTTTACAAATACTACCTTTTTTTTCTTCTTCTTCTTTTTCAAAGAAAATGTGAAAGTTCTCAAGCAGAAATTTGTTGCAAGGGAAAGATTTTACAGCAAATCACCAAAAAACAGCTCTGGCAAAGTGCTTTGGTGCACAGAGATGCCATACCCGAGGAAGGCTGTGCTAGGTCTTGTTACCCACACGTCATCTGGCCTTTCTTCACAAAGTCCTCACCAGGGCGAAGGCAGGAGTTGCTGCTCCTAACCCACTGCAGAATTTCACCAGTGCTGCTCTGGTTTTGTACGCTATATCCTGCACATCGTGACAGTCCAGTACTCACTTAACAAGCAGTGGGAGGAGGAAGCTCCAGGAAAAGGGCGGGCTGTACAGACAGTGTTACAGTTTCTCCAAGGTAAGCCATCCCTACTGTGCTTTCTATGATACTGAAAACTACTGCCTTTTTAAAAAACAAAACAAAAATCCTTTGTAATGTACACACTGAGTTTACCTTGCTCAGCTATCTAGTGCTAAACAGCCTTGTTTTGGACAGGATTTGAGTCCCTATCTCTGCACAGTCTTTGATTAACTTTAATGCAGTGCCTCTTGATTTACACTACATGGTAAGGAGAGGACCTTTTCTTACTCAACGCATAATTGCTGTATTTGCTCATGCTGCATATGCTGAAAACAATAAAAAGTTAATGAAGAAAAGTACTGGATATAATGAATTAGTAATCCTGCTAGATTTGTATTTGGAGTTGATTTTTATTGTTGTGGGTAGAAGACAATCAATAGGAATATGTAATCAAGTTGTATGTGCTTTTCATCTCCTGAGACTTGTCTTGTAAATGAGATGAAGAATCTCACAGAATTTATCCTGGAGAGCAAAAACTAAATAGAATAATTTAGAATAATCACTTAGATTTCCTCTTACTAAAAGCCAAGGGAAAGCTACCAAGGATTAGGAAACAAAATTATACATTTCTTAAAGACTATAAAAGACACCACTTCTCATATTTTGACATATTTTTCCCATTATCTTTCAAACAAATAATTTTGTCAAGAGCATTGTACTTCTTAATGCACTGAGATACTGAATATTTAAGGACCATGCATTTTCTCTACCAGTTCATTAGCTAAGCTTCCAAAGTACATGCTAGTTGGGATACTGCACCTTTGCTGAAAGCCAGCCTTCCAGAAGATAGGAACAAGAACAGTAAGTCCCAAAGGAAATCATCTTTATGTTAAAGAGTCCTAATGTGCCCCAGTAAAGGTGAGGATTGATTGTTATGGCCTATTGTTACTATAATTAGAAGTCAAACACCAATTAGCAGTTCCACTAATAAGATTAATCTCTGCAATATCTGCAGCTGAGACCCAGGCTTGTGTGCAATAAGCCAGTATGAATTTAAAGTCCAGCAGCTACTGTGCACTAAAACTCCCAGTTTTAATACTTATACCAGACAAAAGAAAAAAGCTCTGCGTTTTTTGTTTTCTGTTTCTATGTACACTCTTGGTTTTACCTCATTTTTCTCATTTCTTGCTTTTTATTTCATGTGAACACAACGATTTACATTGACGGGAATAGATGCAATGCAGCATGGAGTCTCCTAAACTCTGGTTCACAGCCACTCACTCTGCATGGCACCAGGTCAGGGTAAATCTATTTTCGTTTTCCCTTACTATTAGTAAACTCAGACAAGCAGTAATGGAAAAAAATATTCTTACAAATATGGAGATATGATAGAGTTAGGCATGATTTATTTACTACAAAATATGAAAGTAAGAAACAGTCAAAACCAATCTCCTGTACACTATACAGAGTACAGAAACCAAAAGAAGGGAAAGGTCTGAAGTTGAGGTGAAAAGTCACACCCTCATGCTCTTTGTATTTTTGTAGGTACCAAAATCACAATTTGAATGGTCATTCTTTGATTTTATTTCATCTGAGTTTTGTCTTTTATAACAACTCTCAAATAGAATTTGTCCACAGATAAACCTATGCCATGCAAAGCAAAAAGAAGGCTTAAAGACTGCTCTAACAAAACACAGCATCATCTCTGTTATGCCATGGCATGAGTTTTGGAGAAAGAACAGATAGAGCTGCAGATGGAGAGCTGTCACCAATAAGAAATGGGAGAGATTCCTAGTGTCCCCACTAATATACAGCAACTTTTGGTGGCATATCCCTACGACAGACAAGACTTTTACGCTTGTGTTCTCATAGTTGGCCTTGACACAGCCCACATTACCAGTTCTGAAAGTCTTGGGATGGTAAGTTCTTTGGATATTTCAGCTCTCAAATGTCCTTAAGGACACCCAGCAGGTGTGGCCTGTTGTGTGCAACATACCCATGAATGCACACCAACTACAGCATTAAACACAGAGCTTGAGGCTAAAGGCAGGAGGTAGAATGTTCACTTATCTGTTTAAAACACATTTTTATTATCACCTTCTGAAGAAGACTATGTTCTTGAAAGACCTCATCTTCATGAAGAAAGCTAGATGAGTCTGACCTGACTGCTGACTCTGAGCAGGAGGTTGGTTTACAGACATCCTGAGATCCTTTCCAACTTGAATTATCCTGTGGATCTAGATGTACTATCAGCAGCATCTGGTTTACCCTAAAAGAAGGGTAATGGAACACTGAACTTTCTCTGAAGATGTGTAAAGTTCTTTGGAATCCAAAATGGAAATGGCAAAGCTTTCTTTTCATATCTAGCAAAGAAAAGCTGGGAGTAAGCTAGGCGGAACTACAAAGAAACTGCGCAGTACCTCCTCTGTCCTTAGGGTCCATAGAATGACACCTACCCCCTCCTAACTTCTTTGCAAATGAAGAAACTTTCAGAGGAAAAGCAACCAAAGGATGAATGAACCCTCTGGTTATGATATGGTATTTCTTGGGAGACCTTCAAGTTGCAAATCAATATTCTCTATAGAGAAGGTGAGATCAAGATGACATTGGCATTGCCACAGTGACAAAGAGCATGTGAAATCAGACTGCATGACCCGTGTGTGTGTCTTCAAAAAAGGTATCCAGGCACTTAGTAAGAATTACTACTGGAACCCAACCAGCAAAAGACCTATCACTATAATGAGGAGAGGGCATCTTCTGCTAACTTCCACTTAAACTGGGCTTTTGTGGGAAACAGCACCAATGCTGGGTCCAAAATCATTACTAAAACATAAATAAAAGGAGCGTATGTTCATGATCACTGTCACTACAGTATTACCACCACTCTTCCAAGCAGCAGGAAAAATTCTGATTCAGAGACAAGAGTCAGTGAGTACCTTCTTGTGCATGTTCATCTTGCAAGAGATGAACTCCTGGAGCTTTAACGGTCAGCTGCATCATTCTGAAGGAGAAGAAAGCAGAGACAGAGCCAAATATTGATCGTACCAATCCAGCAATCTGTTTGCTGGGTTTACCAGGTTTTAGTGGATCTGAAATAGTACTTTCTATATTCCACTCTACACACACATAGACAGCTGGTACAATAAAAAGGTCTTTGCTTGTCAGTGACCATAGGACTCATCAGTGTGAATGCACAGGCAGATTTGGCTGAAAAAATGATTTTTTTTTTTTTTTTAAACCTCTGACAAGCATCCAAGGGAATCTGCAGCGCTCACTCAATGGATGTCAGTACTAGAGGGTATTTTTGAAACTGGCACTAATGGAAAGAAAAAAGATGCAAAACATGACAGAGAGAAAAAAAACAACTTGCTGTATTAGAGCCAAGGATACCGAGGCCTGAAGAGACGGTGTAAGTTTGTTTTTTGGTGTCATCTGCATTTTAAGCTGCAGTAGAGAGGCTATGTCAGGAATTCATTACTCAGTACAAAGCCAAGGAGGTTGGAGGTCCCTCAGTCCCCAGCCAGTAGTGTCTGGCACTGCCAGACATGAACAGGAAAAGATACCGCTTTGGCTGTTTAGTGAGAGGACCCAAGCCAGTCTTGGTATCTTCAACTGCAGGAATCCAGCTCCATCTATGAAGCATAAAGCTGTAAGTGTTCAGAAACCACATGATCCTGGAACTTCAGTTAAAAACCTCACTTTCAGCAGCAAAGTAAGAGAACAGCAAGCTGCACACTCGGCTATCCAAGTAAGTTTTGCTCTGAAAAAAAGGCAACAGAGAGGAGTGTCAGGCTCCAGCATAATCACCAGTTAGGAAATGGGTCTCAAAGCTCTTATGAAGCTCTAGGCTTCTGTGTCACATCTAAGGTGTTCTCTAATACTATTAGCGTGATAAATTAACATTGCTTAGATTCTGCCAAAACCCAAATGCAAGTTTTCCTTTCTCATCAGCACAGGAACAGTAAAAAGTTTCAAGGGAATACAGGATGCACACTTTGCTTGAGTACAGGTAATGGTATCTTACATGATACTGCTTGCATACTCTAGTGAGCACTGCACTTCATCATCACATTTGCAGTGCTTCTGTAGCCAAGGAAATATTTTCCTAAAGGCTAAGAGACCAGCAGAAAGTTTCAACTTCAGAAAATCTGTCCAGCAGCTGAAACAGAGCTGTTTATCATGCTGCTACTTCTCTTCTTCATCCTCTTTTGGGATCACTGGTGCTGAGCTGGAAGTAAAGCCAGGTTCTTTTCCCCGCCAATACGAATAAAGTCAGGTTGCTGGCAACATGATAGGGAGGTGGCTGTACAGAGCAAAGCATGCCAAGCAGGCTTTTGTAACGCTTCCCCCTTATCTTGAGCATGGCTCATATGGCAACCAGCAGTTACTATGATACCCTTGCACACAATGACCCCCATGTCCCCAGCTTAATGCGGGCAGATCACGTCTCCTGCAAATTATGAAGTGCGAAAGCTGGAGGCAACCCCAGCCAGAGGCAGCACCATATAACCACACCAGCCCTGTTCCTGTAACTGTCTAAATTGTAATCCTCATTATTCTGGAAAAGATTGCTCTCTGGTAGCAGGCATCAGTTTTGTTCCACTGTGTACCAGTGAAAAACTAATGCCAGCTAAGCAGCTAGCTAATCTATTTTTATACATTTAGGTCAATTGTCCCATGAATTGACATATCTAGAGAACAGCAGAACAGGATAAAAAAAATTTTTTTGCTATTCCAAATTCAGCTCTCAGTGTCTTTCTGCTTTGATTATAGCTATTGTATTGCTTGCTTATATTGCGATTCAAGAACATGAAATAGGTAGAAGAGGTTATGCAGAACATGCCAGATTCCAGGAGGAAAAAGTCCATCAATGTTTTCCTGTGGTTTTCCAAGTTAAATAATTATTGCACTGCTACATCTTCCTGGTCACAGATTGTACGTTTAGTGTAGTACCAGATCCAGCAGACTGATGTAACCTGGCTATCCACTGTGAGACTGAACATTTAAAGAGAGCACCAGAGCTGCTTCCAACAAAAACAGTGGGAAAAGAAAGACTGGGCTGGTGCAATGGCTGACAAGTACTGGAACAACTTAGCTCATGCTCGGATTTCAGGAACGCAATTAATTAATCACTACTAAGTACCCTAAAATCAAGTGAGCCATATCCCAGCTAATAGTCCACAATATAATGTTCACAGCACGTAAGTATCAGGCAATGAAGATGCTCATTACAGTGCCAGAAATAATATTTCCAGCAAAATATTATATATAAAGATGAAGTAATTATATGGCATGGCAACAAAAAGAGCTGTATAGTTTACAGCTGAGCTGAAAATCCGTAAGAATCTATTTCCAAAAAATACTTTCCAAAGCTGGAGACACATGAACAACAAAGGACTAAGCGTATTTCTTAACTTTGTATCACGAAGGATATACTGTGCCTTTAATATGTATGTCTAACATACATGAACAATAAAGGATTAAGCGTATTTCTTAACTTCATATCACTGAAGGATATACTGTGCCTTTGATATGGATGTCTAACATACACACCATATATAATTACACTGCAACCAAGATAGCAGACAGAAATGTACTAATGGAAAATAATGTCCTTTTGTTCTTATTCAGGAGAAAGCAGTTTGCAAAAAAATATTTGCAACACATAAAACAATCACAAAAGCCCTTTAAGATCACAATTTTACAAGCTGCCTGTTCTCTTAGCTTTATACAATGGAGAAATCAAAATCAGAAATTAGACTCACATTTAAAGTTGTATATGAAGAAGTACATTAAATAAAGGAAGGAGTCCAAAGTCAAAGGCAAAGCCCACAGTGACTTCAGTGGAGGACAAGAACTGGCCACTACAGCACGAAATGAACCAACACATCGGCATTCTCCTGGCATGCATCAGTTTGCTCGTATTCACACCGTGCTACAGACTTGAAAGTGTCATTGAAAATCCATTTGAATTAACAACTCCATAGTTATCACTTCTGCAGACAGTAATGAGCCTTAAGTGAACCTGTGTGGGCGTATTGAAAACTGCTTCATTTTTGGAGCACCTTTGTAACTCTGAACTAGATATTATAATGGCTATTGACTTGCTCAAACTTAGATTATTAGGCTTAGATTCTCAACTGGTTGAACTGGCACAGTTCCAATGATGCCCATTTACACTAAATGGCTCATTATTAATTCAAGGTCTTATTTGCTCCTTAATGAATACTTCCACCAGTCACCTTCCCAACGGCAGCTTTAAACACTCAAACGTTACCTCCATGGTCAGGATCATCACACTCAAGAACATAGTTATCAAAAAAATAATGCTTTTTCTCTCCTTTTATGAGGCATACTTAAGATAAACTTTTTTAATCATTCACAAAACAAACTAAAATACCTCCTATGCCATAATTAACTAACTAGAATTATGCTTTCATACAGCATCATTTGCATATAAATATAAAAAATTTACAACCCTAAGGGGACATTAAGGATGAAACAAAACAAGAAAGGAATTAAACAGCTAAAGGGACAACACAGGCCTCCATAACAAGCCTCTTTTATAGCCTTGTCTCTATTCATATTGTTTTTTTCTGTCTGTACCCATTCACACATATTTTCCTTCTCTGTTATTTTAAGATATTACATATATTTAAACATCTTTATCGGTTTAGGTCTTTTCAATATTACAATACTATCTCTGCACTTCTAAAACAAATCAGGATACAAACATGTCATTAAGTTTGTACATCTTCATTTACTACAAGACAGTGGTCACTGTATCACACAATTAACTGAAAATATGACAGTCTGTTCCATCAACCAAGCAACACTCAGAGGTTTTTCAAAAGGTTTTCAAAAATTCAAATTTTACAATTTTTCAACCAGATCTCATTTATTACTTCAATGGAACAGTCAACTGTCAAATAGACAAAGGAAAGCAACCTCTATCTTTGATTACTGTTGCTACTGGTATTAAGTAATTTATTTTAAATACTTAAACTATTTTGGAGCTTGATGAAGCTGAATTATCTCAGTGAGAGCCTGAGGAACCTTAATGGCAGGCTCAGTAATTCTGCTGTGACATGTGGGAGGTAAAAATTTTATTCTATGCTGCTGCTTTGGTGAAAAATATCCTTCAAAGGGGCTACAGCAAAACTTACGTGCTCAGTGAAACCAACTGGTATTCCACAAGACTGGCAATCTGACTGAAATTTCTAATGAGTAGGTGTACCCAAGTAACACTTCAGTAACTCAAAATGAAAATACTCTATTAAAAATATTTTCTAGCATCTTTACTTTTTTTATTCCAAGTACCTCTTGACATAAACTTTCAAATAACTATCTTGATCCAAATGTTTTTAATTTGTTTGTGCCCAAAAGCCACAATTAAGATACAGGCGTGGATATTCTAAGAGCTATACAAAGAGCAGGAAACGGTTTTCACTGTGGAAAGCTTATAATAACCCTGAGGAACACTGTTTTGTGATTAGGTAAGTACAGCTGAGCAGGCCACTTAAGATGTTTTGATATCACCATGAAGTTGCTCATCCAATGCACCTTGGCTAAAGAAAGTTGTTACATACCTGGAATAAATTCCACTGACCATGTTGTGCTGGAAAGAGCGGTCTGCTGTACTGGGTCCAGCAGCTTTGGAAATCAGCAACACGACCAAGCCTCGCATCTGTAAGTTATTTCGGCTATCATACACAAAACCCCTGCAAAAAGGAAAGAAAAGAAAAAGAAGCATCTTTTCACAATCCATTTTCATTGGCCATACCAAAGTGGAAAGAGACTCAGACCTCAGGCTGCCATCATTTTATCAAGTCTTTAATATTCACACTTGCATGGAAATAAGCTGCAATTTTTAATAGTGATCTTGTCATCCTTTACCTGACACTTACAGTGAATTACTGCTATTGCAGAGAAAAGCAAGTGTTCAGGATTAAATCTTGTTTATTTCCAAGGAGCAGCATATGTCCTGCATTTCACGTCATGTCATGAAAGGAGTATTTCAGAATAATTTAACATGATCTACTGCAACAGGAACATAAGAGTTTGTTGTTGGCAGTACAAAAAAGCCAAAAGAAGCCTCGTGCTTCAAAAGAAGAAAGGGAAAGGAGGAAAAGTACAACCAAAATCTATAACCTGCTAAAAGAAAGCTGTTTAGAGCTGAGTGGTTATGAAAAGACTGCACCATACATACAACAAGCCTAAGTACATTAGGAATAGACTTTGCAGAAACTCATGAATGACTTAAAATAAAAGGGAGAAATTAAGTAGAGACAGGCCATTTTAAACAACAGAACTGTTTCAAATGCTGCACCTTCAAATTTGGGGTCAGAAGGAAACTGCCCTCCCAAAACATACCTGCTGAAAGCAATTCTAAATGCCCAGAAATTCACTTGTTTTAAAGCAAGCTTAGCTTTCCTTTCTGACTGTATTCTTCATGTCCTTGTGAAGCTGCTTTCTACTCCCTATGATCATCAATAAAGCTAAATAGCTAGAAAAAAGGGTAATACATTCCAGATGCTATTAAATTCGTAAACTAATTTCTAATAAATAAAAGCCTGTATCTCCAATATAATCTACATATTTGTTAAATAAATCACATAAAGAACTACATCACAGATTACTAAGCACTTCAACTCATTTTATTCCAGAGCATAATTTTAGCCCTAATCACTGAAAGAAATCAAAACAGAACAGTCTTTAAAACATCTGAATGAAAATCTACAATGTTGATCTTGGAAGTACATTTGAATAACGAAAACAGAAGATGTAGCCTAAAGTTTCATTTTGTTTTTTTTTTCATTACCTTCACATCACTTCACAATGCAAGAATACCTTCAGTATACTATTTCATTTACACAGAAACATAAACATTTAAAAAATCCTAATTTAAATAGCTCCCTTCAGTGTGAAGGTTCCTGCGTTACTGCAAATAAGATCTTGACTTGTTTTCTCGAGTCTTTACAGCCTGTTCTACAGTGCTGGCCCAACTACACACTCGAGAAGCAGAATGAGAAGGTCCACCCAGGTAGATGGTGCTGGGCTTCATCTTCACACCCACGCTGGTTCCAAGCGAAGAGCACCTACATCCTACAAATGCCACTATCAAATAACATAAGAGGGGGTCAATATGGGTAGTAAGGCTTTCTACCACAACCCACAATGTTTTTAGCTCTGGTGGGGACTAATTAGCCAAATGAGGCCATGACTTTTTGTTCTTTATAATCTGCCCACGTCCTGTTAGCTTCACCTGCAGACCAACAGGCTGGCCCACCCAGGTGTGCCCTGTAGGCCCCACACCCCACACTCACAGCAACACTCTGGTGTTAGAGAAGGTATCAACTTCTGCTAGATTTCCAAAAAAGAGAGCAAGCATCTATGTCTTCAAACAGAGTTTGGTTCAACTAAGCTGAGGTTTTAAGAATGAAGTGGATACCAAAAGCACACAGTCAAAGCTGAAATTCAGCCAAAGCAAGCACTAGCCACCAAGCAATCTGCAGTAACACAACTAAATGTTAGTCTCTCTTCACAGAGCAGTAAAATGCAAACAGCAATTAACACCTTACCTTGCTAGCTATCTTAAAATAAACCAATTAAAATGTTGCTGAAAATTAGGAGAACATGGGCAATCAATATTTTAGTTGAAGACTTTCAGCATGGATTTCAGCACCTGAGATTCAAACCATGCCACAGAGCCACCAGCTCTCACTTCTTCCATCCTCAGAGAGTCTTTAAAAAAAGAAACAAAAATCCCCAAGAACACAACCCTGACTAAAACAGCATTAAAAAAACACTGAAAGGAAAATACTATGTAACTTCCCAAGGCAGAAATGGTTTCTTTTTTAGATCAGTCCTCCAGCACTTCCCAACCACTCACACCCAGGAAAGGTTGCACAGCTCAGATCTCTCCCCAAGAGCACACACTGTGGTCCTGCAATGTGCACCCTTATTTTGTTTACTGGGCACACGTAGTGAGGGATTTTAAGGAGGAAGGGCCAGCTGCTTGCCTTCAGCATTCTGTGAATGTATAGCTTGCATACTTTTATTCTCACCAAGCACACAAATAATTACGTTCTTACCATGTTCCAATATACAGTTAACAGAATGCAGCCAAGATAGTTAAACACTTAAAACTCTATAGATTTCCAAAGTCAGAGCCACAGTGAACATTAAACTACCCAGGAAAACAAAAACCAACCAACCAAAAAACCCCCCGAAAATACATATAATGAATAATGTAGTGTGTGTACATCCTGTATACAGAATTCATAATAGTTTGTGGTGGTGTAAGTACTTCTGTGGCTTGAACTGCAGTTGACCACGTTACTCATAACCACAGAAGTTAAGCAGATGATGCAACTAAAATACAAAGATATTTCCTCAATACTATTTACAACTCCATTATTTTTAAAGATAAGTGGTTTTAGGAAAAAATTGTTTTTTTCCACATATGTATGCTGGTAAAATCAGAATACCTTACTAAATGTAGGATCTCACGAGAAATTAGTAATTTCTTTTTTTTTAAAAGAAGGAAAGATAGCAAATTATGGTGATACTTCTAACAATCAGAACAATTTGTTTTTTCATGCCCAGTGCTCTACAGCTTGCCAAGGAAGAGGATATTACAGAAGTAGAGAAGAAAGGTGTTCACCACAGGATTATAAAGCCCTAGCCTTTAAATAAGCCACTAACGGCGCAGACAGCACTAGAAGTGAAGCATTGCAGTACTTTTACCTGATTCAGGCTAGGTGATGAACAGAA
This sequence comes from Mesitornis unicolor, assembly GCF_000695765.1. NCBI lineage: Eukaryota > Metazoa > Chordata > Aves > Mesitornithiformes > Mesitornithidae > Mesitornis > Mesitornis unicolor. Next base: position 3,130 of record NW_010182577.1, on the reverse strand, counting down.
GCAGAAAATTGCCTACGCTGAAAGTACTCAAACAGTTTCACAGAAATAGCTAAAACAAGTGTTCAGAGCTGTGCAGGGGGCCTGCAGCACCACTATGCCTCGTGTTCTCAGCAGCAAACTATTAATGAGAAGTGCAGCTGTGGGTGCAGGAAGAACAGGACATAAAAATCAAACAGTGTCATAATAAGGAGCAACACATCTGTCATTTCTACACCTAATCACACAGCCTACACGCTACATATGGTTTGGATGTAATTTTAGACAGGATTTTCTCTGAATTACCAACCCAGTAGTCAAAAGTCCAATTCCATTCAAAAGGTGACAGAAGTCGTGCTACTGACATGGATCAGATCCACACTAAAGCAAAGGCATCAGACTTGAAACACATAGAGCCCGCGGTGATCATCCTTTCGACACCAGAAACTACTGCAGCTACTTGACATGGCTCCAGGGGTCACATTCGCACTCGGAACTGGGCTCCCAAGAGAGACGCTGCAGAGTAACAGCTACACAAACCTCTTCCAGATGGTGCAATTAGTCTTGATGAGTGTGTGGCAGCAGACAGGTGCCTCTAGGGGAAAAAGGGAACTAAAAGCAGCCCAAGTGAAATTGTGCGCGCACACAAAAAAAGATGCATCACGCTGAGACTCTTTTGGAAAACCTCTGCTGAACACCACATGGATAGCGTACCCAAAAAAGATACATTAGCACAATTTTGCTTGCTCTAACTTACAAGTTGGGTATCTTGCAAATTACATACTTGATCCTCAGGGGACTGCACACCAAAAAAGGTAGGTAAAGTCAAACACTCCAGCAACCCAGTTTTGCAAAATATTAAGAATTGGTGGAGGGAAGAAGGAGGAAGGAAAAAAATAATAAAAGAAGCATTTACTCTAGATATTATTCACGTGAGACAATAACCCATTTGAAAAGTGGCAGATTCACAGTTTTAAATACAGAATACTTCACCAAAAATTCACCTCTCAGCAGAGGGGAGAAGAGCCTGGCTCTGACACATGCGCAGAACGGCACCGTACAGGCACAGGAGACTCACACCACCCACTCAAGCAGTGACACTGGCTAATAGCTAATGTGCTGCAAATTACACCTCCTACTACCAGAGTCCGTCTGCTGCAGAGAATAAATCAAGCAAACACGAGCATTTCACTTAATGCTCTGTGTATTTCTCCTCACATGTAGCCATCTCAGTAGACTTTGCAGTTAAAATATTAATCTCCGATAGCTGTTGGGTTTAACTCCATCAGTAATTTACATTTTCACTACAAAAAAAAAGACTATTGCAAGCACCATTCATATTTTTGAGCAATCTTGTTTAAATACTGCAAAAATTTTAAATTATTTGCATAAGACAAAACCAGCTAATGTTCTTACCACTTTCTTAAAATGAAATTAAACAATAGAGGAAATACGGCAAAGACAACAGTTACTGTAAGGAAGAGATGGACACGGGGGAGGGAAGCACAGGCAACTGTGAAATCAACTGACTCTGCGAGTGGGTGTAGCAGAAGAGAGGATACTAACGGGTAGTAGTGCTAGTTCAAATTTAACCACTAAGAATACAGAACAAATTTCCAATCAAAACAGATGCAATAAGGTATTTTGGAAGGGTCAACAAGAGGTTGTTAAATGTTTAGTCAAATGTTCTTAGTATTTCCCAAATGTTCTGCTCTGACGGACACAAACGAGAGCTGCTGGACCTGCAGCCCTTTCACCAGTGACCCCAGCAGGAAGGACAGCAGGAACCCCCCACCATCGCCCAGGTCCGTGCTCTGCCACTGGTGCGCTGCTGGGGGCCGAAGGGAAGGGATCGCTGCCTTCCTCACCTCTGCCAGCAATTCTGCCCTTCCTGTCCATGCCTTTTATTCAAGTGTCCCACTGACAGAGCAGTCATTTTGTTTCAGGTCATACAGGAGTTCTGTTTAGCTGCAAGGGGAAGGAAAACAGGGAGAAATGTGGGGTGGTCATCAGCTGCCATTCTATCTTCCCACTTCCCATGTCAAAAAAAAGGAGGAAAAAAAATCATCACCTGTTCACACAACTCCAAAAAAAAGCAGCTGGGAAAGTCTGTAACACAACCAACATCAATTATGTTAATGAAGATGATTTATAAGCTTTGGATAATGTCATTGAAAAGACAGGCTCCTTTTAGGCTAAAACACAAACTGTTCTGAAAAAGAAACTCCTCCATTCAAAACTGGCAACCCCAGATGTGAGGATATAAACAGCTTTAAATCTGTAACATCTATTTTGCTCAACACAAAAGGATTATCGGGATGCACTCATTGTTACAGATGCAAGTATATTTGTTAAAAAAAACAACCAACCCCAAACTCACCACTTTTTCCAAATTAACTATAACTGACAATTCTATATCTAGCACTAGAGGTAAGGCATGGAGCTATTTGGCAAGAATGTCGGCTTCCATATTAGAAATGCAAGAGTTCTACCAGCCTCAGGGCTTTTATCCAATTTGCTTTATTAATGACTTGTCAGAATTAAATAAGAGAAAATTCTCTGACATAGTCGTTTTTTAAATGGATGTTAAACCACTGTATTATAGATACTTATCTGAATCATAGGATTCAACACATGACCATATGATCACACTCAAACATGTACACATTTAAATACTCAAAGAATTCCAATTTATATATTTGGTGTTTGCTAACAGCAGTCTGTAGCAACTTATTTTCACCTGCTACTCAAGTTTCAAGTATATAGTAAATACCTTTCTGCACAACATATCTTCAAAACACATTAAAAACCTTGGTCCATTCCAACATCCACGGCCAGATCTGTACAAGGGGATTGGCCTTGTCGTGTGTTTTGAGCACAGTTCAGCATGGGGGGAGAAGACAAACCTACTTCACATGGGGAGAACACAATTTAAAATGGGATTCAAATTAAACATCCAGCTGACAGGAAGTGATAGAAGGATGCTCTGAAACCCATGAGTCATCTCAACTTAAAAGCCCATTGGAGGCAGCAGATGAGAATGTGTGCATTTCAGAAATTTATTCTCGGGCTTGGACAACTACACATTGGGGGAAATTATTTACCTGAAAAACAGGGTCGTGATGGCAATCACAGAATCACAGAATCACAGAAC
>NW_010182576.1:62252-63538 GCF_000695765.1 Mesitornis unicolor | reverse complement strand
CTGAGGGGCCGTGGGCCTCCCAGGATGTCCGACAGCTCAGCTCGGCTGCTGTAGTGGGAACCAGGGTTGGGGCTGGTGAGACATCGTGGAGCACGGGGCACAGTGGGCAAAAGGAACAGCTGGGCAAAGGGCTGCGACTGGCACAAGGAGCAGGATAATAACTGTAGCCAAAAATGTACTGAACAGGCAAGGAAAATAGCACTGGGTGTCGTGGTTTAACTGTAGTAAGCAGTGAAACACTACAGAGCCACTCACTCCCCTCCCAGTGGGATGGGAGAGAGAATTGGAAGGGTAAAAGGAGAATCTGTGGGCTCAGAGAAAGGCAGTTTAATAAGTTTAAAAAAAAAGAAAAAAAAAGAAAAAAGGAAACTGAAGCAAACCCAAGGAAAGCAAGTGATGAAAAAACCCAAGTTGCTTACCATCAGCTGGCCAATGCCAATCCCCAAGCAACAGCAGCCCTGGCAAACTCCATACACATGCCCCTCCAGTTTTATTGCAGAAGGTGACATTGGATGGTATGGGATATCCCTTGGGTCACCTGTCCTGGCTGTCTCTTCTCCCAACTTTTTGTCCACCCCTAGCCTGCTCTCTGGTGGGACAGCGTGAGAAACAGGAAAGGCTTTGACTCTGTGTAAACATGGCTCAGCAATAGCTAAAACAAATGTGTTATTAACACAGTTTTAATCACAAATCCAAAACACAGCCCCATATGAGCTACTGTGAAGAAAATTGACTGTATCCCAGCCAAAACCAGTACTCTGGGGTTGGAAGGCACGATGGGGTAAAAACAGAAAAGACCTTATGTGGGTGCATATGTGTTTTGGGGAAGAAAATTCAAATGGACAAGAAGATACCTTTAAACACACTTCTTTCCACAATGTTAAATAAAACTGGAAAGCTGGATTTCACTCTTTTCCTGCTATCTGTAAATATATCTGGAACCTACAGGGAAGGTACAGTATGTCTCTAGTGCAGTTTGCAGAGAAGGTGAGGACTTGTTACTGCTACCAGTTTGTCCCCTTGCTTAAGCATCAGCTGTTTCAGTGCTCTGGTGATTGTTGATGCTCACATAGTGGTGGGATTCTAGGTTTGTATTTTTTTTCCTAGTTTGCTTTGGAAGATACACAGTTTTCCCTGTGTTAAAGTACATGATTACCTTTTGAATGTTAATAAATGAAAAATTAGAAAATGTCAGAAGCTCCTGTGCTGCATTAAGTCAGACTTTTAATATTTACATTTCCATACAATTTTCAAACATTCTATTCCATACTGATTTTTCTCCAGGA
>NW_010182576.1:22676-62221 GCF_000695765.1 Mesitornis unicolor | reverse complement strand
TTTCCCTATCTAGGCTGCTGATTTTCTTCCTGCAATTGTGGACTTTATACAATGTTTATTGACTAATAGAAAGGGAGAAGCCAGTATTGACAGATTTAAAATGGTTAGGCACATTCTGTGTTCAGAATGGCATGAAAAAGAGCTTGGACATACTTGCACCAATATGTGTAAGCAAATGTCCTTTTACTAAGTCTCCTGAACAGCAGTGTGTCAGTGTAATATGTCAATTATCCTCTGCACATGGCAATTCTTTTACCTGGCACAGGATCCTGATATTATAGGTGTTCAGGTAAAAAGCAGTATGGTACTGGCTTTATTTCACTACTGTGATTGATTCTTTTTTAATTAATGAAAAGCTGGATTCTTTATGTACCTTAAGTTCTTGCTAATATCGCTGAATATCTTCTGCAAAGCTGGGCCCAAAGCCCAGGACATGTTGTGAACTGGTGACTTCTTTGCCGATGAAAGGAGAAAATATATTTTGTAAAAAGCTTTATTTTGATGGCATGACAGTAAAAGACTTCCTACTCCAGGTGGATTCTGCACCTGTTTCTTGAGTGTGCAAATAGACACCACCATTATTGCCTATTTCACAGAAGTTAGTTATTCCACCTAGCTGTTAATGACTAGGTTATTAGTTACTCAACCTAGCTGTTAAACCAGTGGCAAGGATAGTCAGTGAATACAGAAAGGCTCTCTGAAGGTGTGATTCATCTGACCTACTTTGGCTGCCTGCTTTAGCGTGAGATGACTCACACCCCAGGAGGTGTGGGTTTCTCTGCATTGGGTATAAAGGGAGCTGGGGGTGACTGCCTTGCAGATAGGTGTCTGCATTCCTCTGTAGCCATCTCACCTTTGTCATCTTTTTACTGAATTAATTGATTATTGTGCCATTTAGGCAGTTTGCTAACAGCCTATCTACCATTCATGAAGAAGAGATTTTTACTTCAAAGAGTGAATTGAATCATCCCTGTCCGTAAAGGGGCTGTACATAAAGTACCTGCTGATTCTCAGTGATTGTGGATGTAATACTGTGAAATCTTGCAAAGGCTTTGATGAACATCAGCTTAAATCTGACTCCGAATCACTGTAATCAAGATTCAGTAAAGGTTTTGATTAGGACATGCCATGATAAATATTTCTGAGAGAGAGAGAAGGAGAAGGCAAATAATACTGCTGTATACTTCTTAAGAGACAAAGAGGCCTTAAAGCCATATATTTATGCATGTCAGCTACTGACTAGTGTTCATGCAGTTGTGTGTTAATTCAGCTTGGGAGGTTTCAGCCTCTGTGGCTTTCCTGGCAAGGAAAGCTGCGCTGTTTTCCCAGCACACTGCTGGCTGCAAGTGTCAGAAGTCTGTGGCTTTCAGTGCTGTCTGTGCTCTCCCCCGTGACGCCTTTTGCACTGCCCAGTATTGTTTCTGCTTTGTTCACAGGTTCTGAAGACACCTATACATTTTGTCTTCTACATTGATCAATAAAGGTCTGCCATGTTATAGACCCGATGCCCTAAAACTGATGGTTTGCCTTGAGCTTCTCGTGTACTATTTCACTGATTTCTCTCTCCCCTATGGAAAATGGCTTCAGGCAGTCTTTTGCCCGATACGTGTACCATATAGCCTGACCTGGATTGCAAAATGTGCAGGAAAATGGCTTTCGTCCTAAGTGGCTGTCACTTTCAAGTAAAATAACACCTGTAAAGTGTCTTAAAAAGAAACTCAGCATTTTCTTTTCTTTTGTCATTTCAATCACAGCCTTCTTATCTGAACTGCACTTTTTTCTCCTTTTCTTCACAAGGGCTTTCTTGTTATGCTTAGTATGCAAAGATGTAGTTAAATTCCCCTGCTGACTTAAATGCGAGCTTCTAGGATTTATGGGCTTTCTTCTGTGATGACTATAAATTGCCCATTGACATGGGAAAGACTCATAGACCTTGAATATGTCTAATTATGTTTAACACATGTGAGGTTGCAGGTAAAGTCACACTGCAGTCCCCCTATGTGCAGACCGAGCATTTGGGCAGGCAGCTATACACAGCTGCATTAAATTCACAGTAGCTGACACATGGCATGACTGTCACTTGCTATGACAATTAGAAATGCAAAATACTCTGATACATTAAAAAGCTGAAGTATTTACCAAGTTGGTCAAAGTGATTTATTTCTACATCCCTTCTCTGTCAGTGCACGGACTGTAATTTACCGCATATACACTAAAATAGAGAGGTTCCACTCTGGATACTTTCTGGGTGCTATTGGAGTATTAAATGTTTCATAATAACTAGATTTTTTTAAAAACTGGTTTCAGTTGCCAAATGAAAATCAGCCTTTCTGTCAGTGTAGCAATTGCAGTCTGACACCTAACAATTTGTCTTTTCTGTACATGTTTTCATCAGGACAAAATACAATTGGAAGTTGGTTGGCAGTTTTGCTAATGGTGCAGAAAGAATAATAAAAACTAATGTTAGAAATGTTGTAGATAATCTGGAATGGTAACAAAAACTGAAAACATTTGAGTTAAAGAACTCATTCTTCCTGTGTTATCCCTCTGCATCCCTTTAAGCACCTAGTTAGGATTTGTTTGAAAAGGTAAACAATTTCATTTTGATACAGCTTGGCTCTAGTTACACCTTTGACTGTGTCTAATTTACAGTGTTATTTCCTTCCAAAAATCCCATTTTAATACTCACTGTTGTCATAATTTCCTCTTTTCCAAGCACTGAGAGGCTGATAGAAATCTGCTTTATAGAAACCTTATCTATTTGTACTGGAATGATACCAGCTATAGTAAGATTTTGTATTTCTTCTTCCTAGCCATCTGCCCCTTTCATTTGGAGTGGGAGCAGATAGGCAGCAGCAATCAGATTTCCTTTGGTTTTCCTGCATCTGAGCTTTTGGACTCATGTGGTTAAAGTCTATCTTTTGCTGGGGCTTTCATCACACCCTTTTTGTCTTCAGTAAGGTACCAGTACTTTCACTATTTCCTTGCCTTTGTCCACGCTATCTTATTTAACCTTGGTAGGAACAAGAGCAATGGTGAATGGAGGGACTGGAAGACCCAGCTTATCCCTCCCATTTGAGTTGTCTGTCTTAAAGTGCTTCTGTGTGTTTCTTGCACTGAAAACTTACTTGAATTACCTCAAATTACTCTTCTCTACATTTTTTTTGCTGTTTCAACTCTTCAGCCCTCCCTGTTTCAGGTATACCTCTTCTTTTTCTTAAGATTAGTGGGTTTGCTTCTCCTTCTGCAGCTTTCAGTTGAAATCTGGTGTTTCAAGCTATGGAACAAAAATGTCACCAGCTGAATGTGAGCATGACGAGTGCAAAGGTGATACCATTTCTTAGCAATCAGCTCTATCGTCAGAGCTTTGATTCCTCATAGGCTAATAAACTATTTCTTGAAAAGCATTTCTCATTATGAACATGTTCAGAAAGAGAAGATCCTTGTTTGACATGGAAGGCCCTCCAAAAAAAGAAACCCACATGAAAAAGTAGAACACTACAATGATTTTGTCTCTTGTATGTATTAAATAACTAGGCTAAGATCTATCATCATCCTGGTATTGTAAAGATTTTTCCAAAGGGCCTTATTCACAAAGTTGTGTTCTCAGTTCTTTTGAAATACGCAGTGTTTTTCTTGAAGCTATTCTGGGGTGGGCTGGCTTCCTGGGATCTCACAGGCAGGAACGTTTCTCCATAGACATTTCAAAAAGAACCAGGCTTTTGGTACAAATATGGTCAATAATTTAATTAGCAGTAATTTCCCTGTGGCATGATTGCGATCATATGATTCTTTGTAGCACACTAAACTACCACTTTGCCACTTGAAAGGATGAGTCTGTCCTGGTTTTAAACCACAACAGAGTCATTCAGTACATTGTATGCTGCATGCAGGTAGGTTGTGCTCTTATCTCTGCTAGCTTCTGCCTCTGGTCATACTTGCCAAGGCTGAAAGAGTCTGGATTCCATGGTTCATGTCACTTGTCTGGCTGCCTGGCCAGTAATCATTGGGCAAATCAAATATTTTCCCACAATATTAAGATACTGAAAAAAATGGTGGCTTTAGCGCCTGTATTTTTTTGTAACACTCTGAAGTGATTACTTTAATCACTGTCTTTCTTTTCTGATAGTCATATTACATTATATGCTTTGATTTTGTTATGATATGCTTTGGTTTTGTTATGAATTTAGAAATTGCAATTTAGAAAATAACTATTAATCATTGAGTAGTGAGTCAAAATGAAGAATTAATTCAGAATTTCAAAGAAGCACATCTCTCAGGCATATTCTTGTTTCAAAAAACATACTCATTGGGCATCTTCTTTTTATTAAATTAAAGCCAGTGTCTTCTCTAGATTTGCTTGATTCTGATTATCTGATAGACAGTTATTAACTTTTAGGAAATGTTGGTCTTGTTTTTTTATGGAAGTTATTTTATTCACAAAGTAGAAATGCTTCTGTTGTTGTTAAGGCACTGTGGTATCCATAGAGAAAAATACATTTAAAAAACGTGGGCAAGATGATGTACTTATATAGGAAAAACCAATAGATGCTTAATCTAAAAAGGTATTCAATTTATTCTTTTTAATTTTAGTAATAAGATTAACATAATAGGAAATTTATTGACTTCTCTAAATACCACAGGCAAATGCTTGAAATCTCAATATTTGAACTGAGAAACACAGTAACAGAACTGGAAAAAAGACTCATCAGTACTGAAGATGAAGGTAAGTGAATTGCAACAGATTCTAGCTAATTGATTAGGAAACAACAGAAAATTCACTTTTTTCAATAGACCCTATAGAGATACAAATTTTTATTTAGAAATTTATGTTTTCCCTTTTCAAACATGACTATTGTAGGTGTGGTGTTGCAAATGTGAAATTAAGGAATACTACATGTTAATTATTAACGAAGCTATGAATAACATGAATTCATAGAGTTGGTTAATATTCTGGCCACAGTAAAGCCAGTGAAAAATTCCCTTGATATATATTTTCAAGCTCTTTTGTATGCACAAATCCTCATTATGAGGATTAGTAACTGGAGACTTTCTCAGTCTCTGAATAAATGTGGGAACGGTTGGAAAAAATGCTAACTTTTACCTGAAATGGCACAAAATAATCTGGGAAACAGAATAACCCTGCATTTCTTTTTAAGGTAATGAATGGAAAACCAGATATGAGATACAAGTAGAATTGAACAAACAGCTGGAAAGGCAAATTAATATTCTTCGAGAAAAGGTAGAGCATATTCGTGGCAATCCAGCAGGTAGAAATGGCTAGTCATAACTCTTTTTCAATAAAATTAGTGATTATATGTTCAAATTATTTCAATGGAACAAATTTTCTGCTTATTTGTAGATAAATTGTCCATTGTTTGCACCTTTGATCAAATGCTTGTGGTAAGTACTATGGCATTAAGTTGGTTAACAAATAGTCGCACTGTAATTGAAGAACTTGTATAATCTTTATTTTTCCATGACAGAAAATGTCAACAGCCTGGTCTAGAAACCAAAACAATCAGTCCTGCTTACTATTTTATTATTTGAGATATGCAGGTGCTTATAGATTTATAAAATGTAGAGTAAAATCATTCAATAGGAGGCATATCAGACCTGAATGCTGGGAAGAATCATGTAGTGAAATGTTTGACTGAGTGAAGGTTGTGTGATTGGACCTGCAGTAAGGCATATGAGATGGAGTAACTGTACTGGTTCCATGAATAAAGGAAAAAATATTGAACCTTGATCACAAAGTCATGGAATCATTTAGGTTGGGAGGGCCCCCTTTGAAATCTGCTAGTCCTCGCCTCCTACTCAAGCAGGGCTAGCTACAGCAAGTTGCCCAGCATTGTTCCCAGTTGAGTTTGAATATCTCCACAGACGGAGACTCCACAACTCCAGTGTTTGACCATTCTCACAGCAAAAAAAATGAGTGTTTTCTTGTGATCAGATGAAATTACATGTGTTTCAGTTTGTGCCCATTGCCTCTCATCCTGTCAGTTGGCACCACTGAAAAGAGTCTGTCTCCCTCTTCTTCATTCCCTCCCATCACAGATTTATACACATTACTGAGATCCCCCTGGGCCTTCCCTTCCCTGGGCTGAACTGTCCCAGCTCTCTCAGCCTCTCCTCATCTGTCAGATGCTCCAGTCCCTTAATCATCTTCATAACCTTGTGCTGTACTTGGTCCAGAGAATCCGTATCTTTCTTGTACTGAGGAGCCTAGAACTGAACCCAGCACTCTGGATATGTCTCACCAGTGCTAAAGAGAAGGGACGGATGACCTCCCTCAGCCTGCTAGCAATGTTCTTCCTAGGGCCATTGTTCTTTGCAGCAAGAGTGCATTGCTGGCTTGTGTTCTTCTTCTTGTCCACCAGGACCCCAAGATCACTCTCTGCCAAGCTGTTTTCCAGCGAGTTGCCCCCAGCATATCCTGGTGCCTAGGGTTATTTCTCCCTGGAGACAAGACTTTGCATTTCCCCTGTTGAACTGAATTTCATGTGATTCCTCTCCACCTATTTCTCCAGCCTGTTGAGGCCCCTCTGAATGGCAACACAATCCTCTGGTGTGTCAGTGACTCCTCCCAGTTTTGTATCAACTATGATAACATAGATGAATAGTTGCAGTAACATTTTGCATAATGCAGTTACAAGAAAATTCCTCATTGTACAGTAAATACACAATTTTTGCAACACCAAAGGAAGTATCTGTTTTCATTTTTTAAAACTTTGTTTCTTAATATGCTCATATTTCATGACCTGTATCTCAACAAAGCATAAAACATTATTCTGTGATCTTGAGAAGAAATGGCAAGATAAAAACAGCAAATATTGTGGCCATTTAGTCTTCTGAATTAGTAAATGAGGTGAAAACAATTTTAGATTCAGGACTGCTTTTTCCTTAGTCTGTCATCTGCTGCAATGTTTTACTTTGTGACATTTTCTGCTTCTTACCCACTTTTAGAAATAAGGAAGGCAGATAAAGATGTGATAACACCTTGTAGGCAGGAATAATGAAGATTATGAGGCAGGGCTCTGATGATTTTTATTGCAGTTGCTTATGCTTACAGAATTGTTTCCATCTTACTTTTTTGTGTTTCAGATTCTAAAGATTAATGGAAGTTTACTGAGCCTAGAGGAGGCTGCATGCCCTATTAGTGGGAATGATTATCTGTGGTAAGCAGGGTGTAAATAATTTACTGCTCTTTCTGGTCAGATCCATGGCTTTCAAATAGCAAACATTCTTTCCAGTTTTAGTACTGTCCTAGAGACCATGTTGTTTTCTAGGTTGGCAGGATATTTGTGGGGGTTTTTAAATAGCTAATTAAAAAAAGAACAAAATTTTTCCCATTCCTCTTTCCTGTTTCACAGAGTTGATTTGAAAATGTAACTGGGATTATATTTGAAGAAAAGTCTTGCATACAGAACATTGATCTAGAAAATTTACAGTAGAGTCTGCTTCAGACAATGTTATTTCTGTCAGCCTGCAAAGCACAGACTGGCATGCGTGCTTACAGTATCAGAAGTGTTTATTTTCATCTAATTGCTAGTGCTTTCTTAACAAATCCAATTACACTTTGTCAAGCACTCGAAGGGTCCTTACCAGTGAGTTAATCTCCTTTACCAGCAGCTGGGCTGCACCAAGCCAGTACATTTCTAATCCCTACTAAATACTGCCCTGCCTCCTGACCTAAGAGCTATGGTTCTGAGAGGTTTAATTACTTTTCCCACAAAGGAAAGAATGACAACTTTCACAACTGAAAGATTGATACAGACAGGAGTCTAGAGAACAGTTTGGAGAGTCCTAAATTTACTCAGTGACACCTAGGGAAAGTGGCATGCCATAGTTTTTTCTTCTACAGTTTTGAGTCCTTCCTTCAGCCTTCTAGCTTAGAGTGAATACATTCTTCTGTTTGCTAGCCAGAGGGGAAAAAACATGCATGGGGATTTAGTGAAGTGTTTCATTTTTCCTTGTTTTGATTTCTGGGAGATGGAAAGAGGGGAAAGAAAATAGATGTAATTTGTGGGCTTTTCTGGTTTTTCTTTTTCATTGAAGCTATCAGAAAAGTCAGTGTATATTTACAGATACTCTTGGAGAATGCAGAGCTGCTTTTTATTTCTTTTAAATTTTAGGAGATAAAAACATTGGTAAAAAAATACACAGATTTTTTTTTATGTTTAAGCTTATAGGTTTATCCAAGTCCTTTTTATGTTTTTGAGAGTTGTTTAGGGAAGTAGGAGGAATATTTAGCTTCTCCACAAATGAGAATAAAGAGCAGATGTGGTGAGTGGGTGTAGAGAAACAAAGAGCTTTGCAGCCAGTCATCAATCTACATTTGCTCAAAGTAAAAGTGCTGAGAGTGGGTATCTATATAAACTCGTGTGTGTGTTAAGTCAAAAGTACACTATGACATTCAGCTTTCAACTTGCAGTTACATATGAAGCTCCATGGAAAGACAGCAAAGCGATTCTTCCAGCAAGATGACACAGTTTCTAGATTATGGCAATGGTAGACAGGAGATTTTGTTTTGAGGAACATATTTAGAAAATTAAATAGTATTTGCAAGTCTTTTTAACCTATGTTCTCAAAGAAGTTAGAATTATGCAGTTAGAGTAATTATAAGGACCTCTAATAATTCTTAACTTCCTAAGCAATTTTAGCTGTGTTTAACACAGAAGATATCTCAAAGATACTAAAGAGATTTGTGTCACACAGATAGTCATTTAAGGTCCTATCATAGTCAGCAGAAGGAAAAAAACATGTCCATACAGTAGTTCATCCCATTTAGAGATAGGTAGCATAAAATATTTTCTACACTACAAGGAAAATAAAAAAAGATTAGTCATCAGGGACCCTGGCAGTCAGCAAGCTATAAAAACCTGAATGAAAGTGAAGAATACAAATGCAAATTCTGGAGTGATGAACAAGGAAGCATAGAGGATTTTCTGTGCTGATAAATTGCAGTAATTGTTGCAGATGGCTTGCACTATTTTTACTTTAGAATTAGAATCATACTGATGAATGATTCCTTGCTATTAAGAAAAACTCTAAGCCATTTAAATACACAATTATCATTCTGAAGTCCTTATACTGACTTGAGATAATTTTATTTTAGTTTCAGAAAAATCGTATAGGTGTCACATGACAGTAAGTGCAGAATCAATACCTTGAGCACACAAATTTTTACAGCCAGGATTTGGAAAATTGTTTTTGGGTACTGAGGGCAGATTAAAAATAACCTAAACAGCGACAAGCACAAGGGAGTTCCAACAGTGAAAACTATTTAGTCAATAATTTCCTTTATGTCCCAATGAATAATACAAATGTCATACAGTACTTCAGAAGTAATTACAGAAGGAATGCCTTCTCTGTAAAGTGTAACATGATGTGAATTTTACTTGCCTCTCTTAAACATGCTGCATTCATTTGTTCGCATTTTTCATTAAACGAGTTTTGGTGAAATACGTGCTCTCTGCTAAGCATAATTTCCCATGTAAGCAGAAGGAGAATTATGCCTTTCTCTCACCATTTCTGCGAGAAAGAATCCCTAGATAGTGGCTTTAGTATGCAAATACTGAAAAGAATACTGCAAAAGCAGTTCAGAAGAGCACACTCCTGATAGCATTGCCTTAGCAACGCTCTAGTTAAGATTAGCTAAGAAACCAAGGTTTCTGTGATAAATCACCATTTCCAGGAATGTCCAGCATCATAGCTGAGAAAATTGTGACATTAAGGGCCAGACACTTGCTTTGCAAAGCTGGCTTTGTGAAAGCACAGGGACCACAGAACTGAGATCCTCACACAACCACCTCAGGGTTTTTGCTATCAGTTTTAAACTGTAAGCAGAAGGTGTGGCAGTGTCACATCAGAGAAGGCGTTACAAGATGACAGGACGGGAATCTTTGGTTTACGAAAACATGCAAGGAAGACTTTGTATTTCAGTAGGTGCTGATAACTGCCTAGGGGGAACATTGACACTTTATAATGGAGTAGGAAATGTTGACAATTCTCCTAACAAGTCACTGTTAAATGAACCTTGTTGCTCTTGCTGGATTAAGCCACCAGTGGCTCTTTGGGAAGAAGAAATCTGGTGTCCTATCTTTTTGTGAAAAGTATTTTGTGAAAAGTATTGGAAGTATTTTGGAGAAAGTTCTGTAATCTGGTGTGACTGCTGTAAGCTGTATCCTGCCTTCTCACAGACTTCCCCTTCCTCCTACTTTCATCTGTCCTTAGATGAATATTTTGGATGTCTCCAAGAGACCTTTTTGTTTTGCATTTTTCCCTTTCCTTGTCATGTTGGCATTAGTTGTTCGTTGTAGTGGCCTTGCACAAAGCAGACTATTCTACTCAAATAACTTTGTGGTATTCTCAGAGGCTTTGTATTTCAAAGAAAACAATCAGGGAAAAAATCTTGCAGTCAGGTGACATTAGCTGGCTGTTCTCAAGAAACCTTAGCAATTGACTGGGACCCTGGGATATCTTCCAGAGAAAATGTATAAGGAAGCAATCCCCAGTCTTTTCCAGGCCTACTAGGAGAGACACTAAGTGAAACATTTCAGAGTCAGCAACAACTTTTCTGTCAACCTGAACCGCACTGATAGAGGTCTCTGTTTTAACTTCCTCCTCCCCAGGTCAGCAGATAACTTCTATAAGCAATGCTGTTGAGACCATTGACATGAGGATTTAGGGTAGCAATGTCCCACACGTGTTACACTGAAGGAACCTGAGTTTTCCTACAGGCTGATTTCTTTACCCTGGCAATTGCCAGTGTCTGGTGCAAACAGACCTACGTTCATGAATAATTCAGCTCTCGGTCTAGTTTCGACTATAAAGAAGATGGCAACCACAAGGGGGCACTTGGCATTTAGACAATCACATTGAGCCTTTTTCCCACCTGTATTGAAGCCCTTAAAGGATCTGGTATGCATATATCGAGTGGATATTATATGTAGAAATATGGTATGCTAAATATTTTTTATGTATAATTTTTTCAGTAATATATGACTAGTGAGTTTATTGATATCAACTTAAAAATCAAATTCCATTACAGTAAAACTAAATATGTAGTGTTGCTTTTTGCTGTTGATGAGTTCAAAATGATATGCTAAAAGATTCAGCTAAATCAGCTGATGAATGTCAGCTCCTTGTGTTGGAGGGAAGGGAGTTTATTTTCTAAACAAAACTTCATTTGATTTTAAAATGTCAAGTAGAATGGATTGCAAAGGCTTGTTGTGGTTTTTTTTTTTCTACACAACTGACATATTGCTGCTGTACTAACCCATGGAGAAAAGTTAAAGAGGATTACAGCTGGAACAAATTGCCATAAGGATCAATAGTCTGCATGAGCTGGGCTCTGGTGAAAGCAAGAGTGAGCCTCTTGATGATGTCATGGATTTGTCACCTTGTCTGTTGTGAAATAATTGATAGAAATTGTCACTTCTTGCCACTGGTAGCAGGGCAAGGAAAAATCCAGAATGAGAGCAACTCATGTGGGTGGCCTTGAAATTCAGCTGCAGTATCACTCTGTATAATTACATTTTCTGGCAAGTGTTAAGCCAAATATGTAACTTCAGTCAAATGAAAAGGAAATTGTGTGAAAAAAAAAAGAACTGGAGAATTGGTGTTTCCTTTGTGAAATTCTGGGCTTTGATCATTGCTGGACACAAGAGTTAACGTATCATTGCTCTGAGAATGAATCTTGCTAAGCCCTGCAAAATTCTGTTACATAAAGAAAGTATTCATTTAAAATCTCAGTGTGTCTTTTAGCTTACCAGCTTGCTCAGAGTGGTTTGACATGGACAACTTATTGAAAACTAAGGATCTTAAATTCGGGTTAAATCCCTTAGTCAGCTTATGTCTCCTTTTCAGGAATACATTGTCTATCTATTCAGGGCTTAGTAGAAGAACCTGTAATAAATCTAACTTTAAAAAAACATTTCAATATTGAGCTAAACCACTTCTAAAAGCTTTTTCAGAATTTATCTCACTAGTTCATCCTGGAGTTTTGTTGGCAATTTCTTCTTCTGAGGGAGTGCTGCATAGCTAGGAGTCTCTTCTAGTTCTTTTGAGCTCTCCCTGGTTCTTACTTTGTACTGAGGCTTTTCTGTCCTCCAGGAACTCTGCTAAAAGTCTGTGTTACTGTGTGCTTTAAGCTCTGTTTTCTGTGAGCTTTTGTGTTGTTTTACTGTATTAAGCACTAAGCTGATTGTACAACCATGAACAGTGAGAATTGAATCTGTTTCAGTGAGGTTTCTTTCTGCTTGCTTCCCACAGAATTCAGGAAAAGCAAATTCAGCCCTTAATGATTTGGCTGAGTTCATGTGCTGGTGTTTTGTGCTTCTTGAGTTGTATAGTTGTGCAGCAGCTAAAGACTTCAGCTAGTTCTTCAATTACTGCCTTGAAAGTAGGGGTAGGAAGTAACTTACAACCAGCCCTGGCTAAAGTGCATCCCTAGAACCTCTTTGAAGTTTTACAATTTAAAAATTTCTCATGTCTGTTTTTGAAATTGCGTGTTATAGTGTTTGGGGACTTGGAGTAGGTACATCTGTGTCGCTAGATTCGCATACCAAATAGCTTTTGTGTTTCCATACTGAGCTCTGCATCATCAGTTAGGTGCATGGACTCAGGAACAGAAGTCAGAAGACTAAGTTAGCTGCCTGTGTTTCCTAAGTGTTAACTGGGGAAAGGGCAGCTAGATTGAGATTCACAACAGAGTGTGTAATAGAGATGGAAAACCGATGGGAAGTTGGTAAGAAACACCCAAGAGTTTTGTCTGAAATCCTGCCTCCTTTCCAGAAGTCGGCACAACCTTGCAGCCTTTCTCACTGTTTCCTTCTCCATCCATGTAAATTTTGTATTTCTGACTGATTAGCAGCCTGGCTTCAAAAATTATCTCAGCACTGGTTAAGTGTGATGGCATGGGCACTGTCAGGATATGAGATATTATGAATTCAAGCTCTTAAAATGTTACTAATCTGATTTCTTTGTGGATTAATTTTGAGGCAGTTAGACAGAAGAGGGTTCCTTCTTCATATAGTATGGGTGGAGCACGGTCTTCAGGTTGTGCCTCATTAGGGAGGTGACCACCAGGAAGCTGAGACTGACTCTAGTCCCTTTTTGATTTTGGGCTTCACTTCCCACTGTGCAAATTTTGAGTAATTTAAAACTTCCTTTTTCACAGGAGAATTGTAAGCAGAAGTACATTACAAATTTTGAGGCACCCAGATACTGTAGGTATGGTAGCTGTATACTTCAGTCACATTATCAACCTATTTCCATCTGCTTGCTCATCAGAAACAGTGTAATGCACCATTTGTTTTCTAACGGTTGGATCTCATCCTTGCTCCAGAGCTAAATGAATGCCCAGGCATCTTCACTGGACCAGCTGCATTGACAGCAAAAAATAGATAGTGCTTCTGAAAACATTAAATGAAAAAAGATCTAAAAGTAATTTACTTTGTAGGTGAAAGAACTCAAAGAAATTAGGTGAGTACCATCACTTAGGAGATACCATATTGCTCTGTTACAAGTTACAGCTTCAACACAAAGTCTCACAATCTTATGCAACACAGATGGACAATCTAGTGAGGAAATAGTGGGCTGCGGATTTACATAGAACAAATCTGGAGAGCAGCGTGAACTTCTGTATTTATTGTATTCAAGCTTACTGTGATGGTAAAAAATACATTGCAGGTGGTAAAAAATACATTGTAGGTGGTACAAAATACGTTGTACAAAATAGGTGGTCACATGATTATATCGTTAATGTGCAGTCAGGTCAAGAAGGCCAAAAAAGTTAGTTTCCTGGCTTGACAATGCTGAGGCCTTCTCTGTCTGTCTTGTTTAATACTGTACAGACACTGATGCTGTAATAAAATAGCACATGACGCTAGTGGAATTTAGCCAAATCTTCTCTTGAATTTGCAGCTTAGTTTTTGTCCTTGAATTGCCAACAGTGGCTGTATTGACTGTAGGAGCCTTCTGTGTTAGGACAAAGATTTCATCTGCATCCAAGGTACTTATGATTTAATAGGAAAAACCTAGAAAAAAACTAATTCTTTTCATGTCTCCACTGTGTCTGTTATAACAGATTAAAGTTAATAACAGTTCAGTCATGTGCAAAACATTATTGAGAAATCTAGCTCTCCTGTTATCTCTTTTTTTTAACAGTGGGAGGGGTTATTCTCTCTCGGCAACGCATTTTAAAAGTACTGTGCCTTTTGCTATGCTCCTGCAAAATTTTGACATAGGTGGAAATCATTCCTAGGGAAATCTCAGTAACAGCCAGAAGTGTTTTTATGAAAAATAAAGTGTGGAGCTGAATAAGTATCTTGTTTTACAGAAAATTATGAAAAAGAATAAAAGATGCAGTGATCTGCAGATGCTAGAAAGAAGACTAGAGATTTCAAACAGGCAGATGTAAGAGATTTTTGTGGCTGTTAGAAACCATAGGTAACACTATCACTTTACACATCCAGAAAACAGAACAGCTTGATGATGTCCAAAGTCAAAGAAATAAGTTATGGACCTGAGATGAAAATGCTTTTATAAGAATGACATAATCTTTTGTGGAATGACAAATGGCTATTTCAGTTTCACTCTGGAACAGACCAAAGAAGGCTGTGCTAGATTGGAGGTATGCTCAAAAAGGTGGAAACTGAACTGGTCTGACCAAGGTACTGACTGAGAGATGGAAGGCAGAGTTCTAACAAGAAATGAAAGTCACAGAATCACAGAATTGTTGAGGTTAGAAGGGACCTCTGGAGGTTGTCTGGTCCAGTCTCCCTGCTTAAGCAGAGCCAGTTGCCCAGGACCATGTCTAGATGTTTTTCTTAATATCTCCAAGGAGGGAGACGCCACAACCTCCCTGGGCAACTTATAGCAGTGCTCACTCACTCTCACAGTAAAAAAGTCTTTTCTGGTGTTCAGAGGGAACCTCCTGTGTTTCAGCTTGTGCCTGCAGCCTGTGGTCCTGTCACTGGGCACCACTTGAAACAGCCTGGCTTCACCCTCTTTGCGTCCTCTCTCCAGGTAATTATATACATTAATAAGATCCACCCTCAGCCTTCTCTTCTCTAGGCTGAACATAGAATCATAAAATAGTTTGGGTTGAAAGAAACCAAGAACCCTGCCCTGGGCAGGGGCACCTTCCACTAGAGCAGGTTGCTCAAAGCCCCATCCAACCCTGCCAACAGTCCAAGCTCTCTCAGCCTTTTCTCACAGGAGAGGTGATCCAGTTCCTTTATCCTTGTGGCCCTTCATTGAACTCTCTCCAGGATACCCATGTCTCTCTTGTATTGCGGAATCTAGAACTGGTCACTCTACTCCAGGTGTGGTCTCACCAGTGCCCTTGATCCCTCACCAAGGGATCACCTCCCTTGACCTACTGGCAATGGTTTGCCTAATGCAGCCCAGGATAACATTGGCCCTCTTTGCAACAAGGGCACATTGCTGGCTTATGTTCAACTTGTTGACCAGGACCCCCAAGTCACTTTCTGCCAAGCTGTTTTACAGCTGGGCAGCCTCCAGCATATATCAGTTCATGGATTTGTTACTCCCCAGGTGCAAGACTTTGAGCTTCTCCTTGTTGAACTTCATGAGGTTCCTGTCAGCCCATTTCTCCAGCCTACTGATGCCGCTCTGGATGGCTGCATGACCCTCTGGCATGTCAGTTACTCCTCCCAGTTTGGTGTCATTTGTAACCTTCCTGAGGAGACAATCTGCCCCATCATCCAGATCATTAATGAAGATGTTAAACAGGACCAGAGCCAGAACTGATCCCTTAAGGCTTAAATTAGGTTTGGATTTTCTTTTACCATCAGCAAGCATTCATAAACTCCCTGAGAAATGGACCATATATGGATGCTGGCCTTCTGAATCTGAGGTTTGCATAAGTAGGGAAAAATTTCCATTTTAAAAGAAGGAGAGAGTCATATTATCTTCCTTTCCATGTTTACCAGGAAAATCTGGTAAATAAAGTTATAGTAAAGCATTAAGATCATGAGAAGAAATAACTGATTATTAAGGCAATGGTCAGGTAGTCAGTACAGAAGGTGAAAGGATTCAGCATTTCTGACTAGGGAGATGCTTGAGTTGGAAATAAAAATAAACAAAAATTCTGAAACAGATACTTACTTTACACAGGGGGCCTTAGCAAACAAATGGAATAACCTGACTAGCCTGAAATGTAATAACATTGATAATGAAAACATGATGGGATAACAAGTATTAAAGGTATATGCTTGGCAGAAAAGATCAAAACAGAGATAGATGTGATATGTAGCAGATGTGAGAGACTTTTACATTCATGTTATTCATTCTTCCTTCATTATCTGTTTTGATTAATTCATCTTGAGGATGGATAGGAAATCAAATCTGAATCACAATAATATTGGGAAATAATGTTGAAATATATGTTGAAACAATATGACTCACTTAAATACTAGAACACCAACATATTCTTTTTTACATATAGATGTCTACCTCTTGGCTAGATCTTTAATTCCCACTACAGGCAGTGCAAGCCTTATTAATACAGTCAGCTGAGCATAGAGAGTTGTATCTAGATTTATCTGAATAGGCATCTTCAGTGAAATAGTGGTGTAAACAAAGAGAGTTGGAGATGTTTCAATGCTGAGTAGCCCACTGCTGCTTCTGAAGTGTCTCCTGTAACCCATGTGCTGTATCTCCCACACATTAGATTACTTTCCAAAATTGTATCATATGTGATACTTGTAAATAAAGACTAAAACCCAAGTGCTAGTAATAAGGCACAGATCTCAGTGGATGTGATAGTTAAAATATTTTATCAGAAAATACTGGGTAAAAAGAAGGGAATGCTGTTTTAGATTTTGAAAATCTAGAAGAACATTGCAGAAAGGCCAGTTAAAAAACTGTCAGATCATGTGATAATGAATTAATTCCTTTTAAATTAAACATGTATATATTGCCTATTTTCAGTAAAGGCAGAATCAATAAAATGCAGGACAAAGGAAGAAATAGCTAATGTCAGCAAGTGCTTGGAAGAGGAAATGACAGTAACCAAATCCTAAGGAAAATTCAAGGAGCTGGATAAGCTTAAATTGAGGGAAATGTGTAATCTATACTTTAGAATTCTGAAAGAATTGGCCTGCTGATCACTGATCTGATAACAAGTGGTTTTGATAAAGTTGTGGATGATGGCATTGTATGCATTGGAGAAAAAAATATTTTTTCTTAGTTTTAAGACAGAAAAAGAGTAATTGTTGTAAAATTAGACTGAAACACGGATTTATAAATGTGGTTCATGGTGGGCAAGCTTGTTGACATTCTGTGATGAGACAACAGACTTGTCACAATACATATAGTAATCTTGTTCACTGTGACCCCTGTTAAAGATGCCATGTCACATGGGAAGCAACTGATTAATTTGGAGAAAATTAAAATTAGATTTGTTGAAGGAGTAAAGAGCTGGCAAATAGAACATGATAGCAGTGGCTAGTGAAGAAGGCTGTTGGGAGAGTACAAGCAGAGTTCTTCTTAGACCCGGTTTAGGTCTAATCTTAACCTTTAATACATGACCTTGTTACACAAAGTAGAAATAAATTATGATATCTTTCTCCTGATACCAATTATGTAATGTAATAGGGATCTGGATGTTGTTTAGAAAAAGGATCACACTGAAGAATAGATTATTAAAAATGAGATTAAAATGTAATTGTGTAGACCAAAGGATTTAGGAAATAGTAAACAAATCTGTTATGAATTGAGAGCTAAGCACCTGGACACGGCTGCAGAGGAGCATCTGGGTACTCTAGCTGATCTCTTGTTGACTGTGACCCATCATTGTGCAGCTGTGAAAAAGGAAAAGGCAATCCTAAAATTTCTCTGTACAGATAAACAAATATTACTGGCTTTGTTCAAGGCTTCTGGAGTACCATATAATTTAGTATAGTTCTGTTCTCCAACCATAAGAAGGTTGAGCTCCAGCCTGGTGTACAAAGGAGTTACTGTGATGATTAGATGAAAGGACAGCCTGCTGTGTGAAAGACCATTTTTAAAAGCTCATCTTATTTATCCTAGTAAAATGAATGTTGAAAGAAAATGTTCCTGTATTCTGTCTATACAAGCTGGGGGCAAACACCGGGGAGGAAGAACAGTTATCTTAAAAGTAATTTCATACAAACAGGTATAAGCTGATCTTGAATAATCAAAGACAATGAATTTAAAAAACCATCTACTACTAGAGCCTCCCAATAAGAATGTCGCCACTGGATGGAGCGGATGAATTTATGAAAGGGATTATGAGAAGCAGTTTCCTGTGTTAGAAATGGAGGAGGACCTACTTGAATGTGTGTTTTATTTCCGCTGCAAAGTTATGCAAGCAAAGAATGGGCCAGTGCCAGTAACCAAAAAGGGACTCTACTATTCTTACTCTAGGTCATCCTAACGGTAGACAAGGTAGATGGCTACACACCTAAGACAGATAGCCTCCCCACAAAATACTGCATTCTAGCCAAATTGTTACGAGTTGCCTTTCACATTCTGTGTGCCATTTCAGCCAGTCCAGCAGCTCTCTCAGCAAGTGGTTTGAAAATGGATGTGCAGGTGAGATCTGAAATCTCCCTCCTACTAAAAAGGAGCCATCAGAGTGAACTTTGGTTAGCAGTAGCAATTCTGACTGGTCACCACAAGTTGACTTTGCTAATCTGCTGAGGAGCAGCAGCGTGGAAAACCATATCTGTATCATTTTAACACAGTAGAAATATGTAGTGCATAGCTGATAATTATAGCATATGGTTAATTGTTTTTCTTTCTACAGTGTGCCAGTCAGAACTATGTAAACAAAAAGTATACAGGAAACAAGTAGAATGACAAACATCATAATTCTTGAAGAATAAGGACTATGGTAATGATATCTTTATATGGAATGGAAATGTCCGTAAAACTTTGTTTTATTTACTATAACCACAGGGTTTCTTAAAGGAGGTTCTTAAACAACTAGAAGAAGAGAAAAAAAGTCTCCAGAATCAGCTAAAAGACTATGAACTTAGACTGGAACAAGAAGCAAAGGTTTGTAATCAGTGTATGTCTCTTATCTCTAAAAGCCATCATGTGGTCTGACAGACTGTGTGTGTGGAGCACACTATAGCGTAGTTCCACAAAATGTCACTGGAAAAAAGCTCTGCTGTATATTTGTTTCTTCATGTATGATTCAAATTTTAAAATATTTTTCTTAATGGTAGCCTATATTCCTTATTTTAACTGTAGGCATACCACAAAGCTAATGATGAGCGGTGCATGTACCTCTCAGAGATCCTACAGGTAAGAAAAATGTGCAACTCAATAACTTTAAAAATCATTATGCTTTTTTAATATAGCAACAGCATCTGTTAATACCATTAGATCAAAATCATTTATCACTTCATTCATCTGCCTAATCCATTACAAAAGCTGCTTTTCAAAAATTTTGAGAGCTAGAAATTGAAAAGTTGCTACAGTTTATTTATTTTTAGATACTCTTTTTGCTTTTGTATCAGTTAGGCTTTAGTTGTTTGATAGTCAAAGTGCCTTTAACTGAGCAAGCTGAAGCTATGTTCTGATACTTGCTTGCCCATCCATTAGTCACAAGACTGCTATGCTAGTTTAATGTTTCAGTGGAAAAGAACAGAAACGAATTATTAGCAGTAGTGACAGCCACTGTAAGTAGCAGTTCCTCTTTTTCTTATTTCTCCTTTTTTCTTTTAAACACAAACTCTCCAGCCAGCTCAGAATGACAATTCAGCACATATTTCAACTAAATTTATAAGATAAGGGATAAGATACCTTGTTTTGGTGAAAGCAGAGATTCAATTTTATTGCTGAAAATTATGTAATACATAAAACAAGTTAAGTAATCCATACAAGTTGATACTACAAACTGGAGGAACCTGTAAAGGAACCTGTAAAGATTTCTAGTACTTCTTATTCTGAAAGTGCTCTTAATTCCTGAATAATGTAAAAGTAATAGCTTAGTGTGATGCTCAAGAATGACTGTCACTGAATCCCTGTCATAGCTAACTAGAGTGAAAGGCTGTCATTAGCAGTGTTTCCATGTGTTTGCACAGTGGGCAACTGATTCTCTTGTGTGGTTCATTGCTGCTTTGGGAAATCTGAAAGAATTGCTTAAATTAAGTTTCCAGCATGAAACCAAGAAAAAGCCCAGGGAATGCCCATGATAACTGTTAATATCTTTGTGTTAACAGTGAAACTGGGAATTGCTGGAGGAAGAAGGTAGGAAATAAAAGATTATTTCATTAGTGAACATGCTAGCAAGAGGAGTGCCTATGTTTAGCTGCCTAGAAAAGCACTTAAACATGAAACATTATTTGAAGCAAGGTATATCCACTGGCATCTTGCTTAGATGTATTAGGAACATTAGGGAATAGCATTTTGCCATGGACACTCAAGGTAGTTACTGCATTATATTTTCAGTAATCAATTATTTGTCCCCATGATTTCAGGATCATACGAGAGCAAAACAATCATCTTCCAGTTAATCTTCCTATCTTTAGTTCTCTAAATGTTAAACAGCCAATCTAAAGTAGTTGTAGAGATATCCTCTGTAATCTATGGAGAGAGAAGGTGCAAACCATCACACCTGTTTTAGATCAAGATGAAGTGAATTTCCCAGGGACTTATCTGTTCCTCTTCCTGTGCTCTAAGCAGAGCCTAGGTAAGATATCTACCTTTTACATTGCTAAGCTGAACATGACAGTCAACCTAATTGTAGTTGACTGTTCGTAGCAAAAGAATCAGTGGCTCATCTGGTCCCTTCAGGTCCTGTTCTGCCATGACTTTGATTTGATTGTTGCTTTTATATTATTTTAAATCTGCATATGTTTGCTCTCCCTTTAAACAGTTCATTTTAACAAAAGAGGCAGAAGTAAACTTACATTCAGTCTATACTCTTTCAGCTGTATTAAAATTTCACTGTTTTGGAGTCTGCACAGTAATGTTGGAAGCAGTTTAGTTAGAAGGATTTACCCATAGGCTAACATTTTCCATGCATTCCAAAGTAAATATACTACAGGATATTGTTATCCTGTGACAACAGTATATTCCTTAGTTACAGAGAATGGATTTAAGGTTTTTTTAGACCTTTTTTTCCTCTTTATGTTTGTATTTTTCTGTAGCTCACAGTAAAAATAATCATAGAATGGAAGTTTTTACTGGTAGGTATTAAAAATTCCCAGGTGTTTTGGGTTTTTTCCTACTTTGTTTTGGATCTGTCCTGAAGCCTGCAGCAGAAGCAGAAGAGAGAGATGCTTCTGAGCAGCTATTTATTTTATTTACCTTTTTTATTATCAAGTGTTTTTCTGCTGTTTTATAAAACATATGTATCTTCTGAGTGCTTTTGTTGTTTGTTTTGTCTGGATCCATAAGGATATTGTCAATTTTAAATGATTGTTTTAAAATAAATTAAAGATTTCACAAACTTGAGAAGTCATGCTAGAGGCACCGGTGGTTTATGCTGTATTCTTGTTTGCTTTTCTTGCTTTGTTTTCAGTCTGAAAAAATGTTGGCTTGGAATTTGAACTCCACAATTCTGAAAACACTTTCTTGTGGTATGAGAAAATCGGTTTCAGAAGCAGGCCAGGCAAAGAACAACAGCAGATCTTTAAAAGGGCCATTCTTTCAGGCCAGATTTTTACCACAAATTTTTACTAGCAGAGTAGAGGCTGACTTGTAATTGGGACGTCTTTGCAAAAAAATACCACAGTTATAGACAAGTACAGGTGGAAAGCTGCTTGTGCAACAGTGTCTCATTTTAGTTGGGATAGGCCTGGAGTAAATTTTACCAGCAAAAACAGTGCTACGGATAATAATAATATATACTGGCACTCTATATTCATATAAATTTTAAAAAGTGATGGCAATCATAGCATTGGTCTTGCCTCATGTGTCACAGAATCACATCTGCTCAGAAAGACGATAAATGATACTAGCCATCATCTTTATCACTAGAGTCACTTTATCACTGACTAAATTGAGGGCAAAAGATTTCCGCCTTCAAGAAACTAAATCTGTCCAGATCCTATCCATTTTTAAGCTTGAACTCCCAAAAGGTTCTGCTTTAGTTATAGCTGACCTTGCTGTGACTGCGTCGGGAATACTTGCCTCGTGCATTATATGCTTGGAAGCACAGTATAAACCATTGTCTTATAAGCACTGTGACATGCTAATTCTCAGTGCCAGATTTTTTTTTACAAGCCCAAGATGTTTTCACACATGCTATAAAATGTAATGTTGTAATGCAAACTAATGTAATAATCCAGACCTTGAGGCTTGTTTAGGTAGCCTCAAAATCTAGCTCTAGATTTTCAAAAAGTCTTCACTGGGCTGATTGAAATTAAATGTTCTCTGATTGAACATCTTAATAAATAATGGTATTTTTGCACAGCAAGGGATTTTGGCATGGGTTCGATTCCCCACATCAAGGCATCAGTATAATCTGTTCTTGAAGTGCTTCGTGGCAGTAAGACTGTCGTAGGTCAGAATCAGTTTGGAAATATTTTACTTCCTTAACTGTGATAATAGTTAGGATTTAATTTGTTTGCAGACCTCAGCTACACTTAAAAATGTGGAAAGGAAAAAAACAGATGCTCTGACAAGGAATACTCAGATACTGAGGTAAATTTCCTTTGTATTCCCTCTGTTTTCTGGCTTGTTGGTTTTTTTTTGTTAACTACTATGTTTTGAATATTGCAACTTTCTGTTCATGGTAAATATAACTGAGTAGAATCCTGCTGACAAAGTATTAATCTTAACATCATTTTTGCTATTGCTTTTCAATCAGTTTATTTAACACTAAGTATGTTGCAATATTGAAAATACATATATTTAAGCGGCTTTTTTGAAATCTTACAGTACCTCTAATGTTCTTCCCTTTCAACTTGTGTTTAAAATGGATCTTTTTTCCTATCTTACGGCAGACTTGGGAGCAACAAGTATACACATTAGTTCATCAAGAATAATTAAACTAAATAAATGTCTTGCTTGGTCCTTTTTAGCCAATAGAGATTGCAAAGCTTTTTGTGGATAATAATGTGAGTCATTTTAGATGACAAAATATAGAGGCTTCATTGTTTAACGGGTTTCTGTTTAGTTATATGGGTTAGAAATTTAAATTTGAAAAGAGCCCACCTGCACTGAGCTATATAGAAATGAAATTCATTTGTGATTGTAATGCTTGTGAGAAAGGTTGAAATTGGAGGAGATTGATTTTTTTAACTGAACCGAAAATGTCAAGAGTACAAAGTATGAAGAATATAGGGAACCAGTCAAAAGCGTGCTGGACCCAGTATCCTGCCTCCAGTGGCCGTAAGTAGATGCCTACAAAAGTGTGTAAGTAGGCAGATACAATATTTGGTTTTGGAACTCTCCCAGATACTTTATATTTGGAGACTTCCTCAGCTAGTATGGTTTCTGTGTATTTAGTATCTCACAGTAATACCCTTCCATGAACCCACTTACCTATATTATTAAAATAAGCATACACACTCCATATTGGGAACATCTGAAAATGTAATGAGTAAATTATAAGCATGAAATTGTGTAGATATATTTGCTTACCGGCTTTATCTTGCCTTCTCTGTAAGCACTGAATCACAAGATTTCATAAATCGAAACAGTGGATCTTCATGCTCCAGGAGAGCATGTTAGTAGAATATGAATTAACCTAGTACAATATGAATATGAATATACTTCTATAACTGAAGTTTCTCAATACAGAAAAAGCACCATAGGTACCCCATATATAGCCAGTGTTGCTTCTGGCCCCGGTGATGTTTAGCATAGCTCGTGTGGAGAAGGTCAGGAAGCTACAACTAGGAGAATTCACTGTCTCTGCTGGGAGATTAAATATCATCAGCCAGATATCAAGGTTTGCCGAGGGTTAGCACTGATCTGTGATTATGTTGGGGTTTTTTCTAATAATTTATCTTAGTAGACCATTACTTACCCTGAAATTATATGACAGAGTCTTTCTGTAATTTTATTTATATCAAACAAAAGAAAATAAAGGGTAAAAGAAGATAAAGTGTCCTGTAGTTGCTGGTCTCAGAAGTTGCATATTGTAACAAAATATTCCCTTTCAACCCATTTTCACTCTGAGGACCTTTTTTTTAAATTTTTCAAAATACTTTACACATATGAAAGGAAGTGTTCATATTTTAGTTTGTCCTTAGTAGCAAAAGACCTGGTTTGCAAAGCATTGACTTTTATAACCAATGACTTAGAACTTCAAGTCAAACTTTGGTCTTAGTTGGCAACATGGAAACAAGAATGGAGATTTGGCATAGTTTGTATTTTAAAGAAATACTAAAATGTAAGTAAGCACCTCATGATCATCACAAGGTTAACACAGCCATTGTTAGATTATTCCTTTTTAATTATGTTTTGATTTACAGCCTGAAAGTTGTTCATTGAAGCTGACATTAATGTGAAATAATTTCATTCAAATAAGAGTAGACCTGCATGACTGAATATAAACGTTTTCTTGAGAATAATTTAAAAATTTCCTGTCCAGACTTCTTACCTCACTTCTGTTGGCCTTTCGGAAAATGCCTGCCTTCATTAGATTTCAAACCATACTAAGAAACTATGCTTAATGTTTGTTTTAACTGTAGGTACAGGTATGGAAAACCCAACATATGTATTAAAGCAACAGAGAAAAATTTTTGAGTGTTAATTGTGAACACTAATTGTTGATGCATTCAGTTTTCTGTCCATCCAAACATAGAAGCCAAGTTCAGGTGGAGGTCCTTTTTATGGTATTTCACAAGCCAAGAAGAAGACGGACTAGCTGACAGTTAGGAAAAAACATGGATGTCTTGATTATTCATGTCTCTGATGCAATCTGAGCAGCCAATTTTATGTCATTTTGAGCTCTTACTGTTATGCTGTTATACTAAGATGTATCAGCTCAGTGTCAACACTGCACTGGCTGCAGCTACCTGGCTTCTAAGTCCAAAAGTCCAGCTGGTTTTGAGTGGAAACAGGTTTTCCTGCCAGCATAATACCACACATATGCTGTCTGTTGTCCAGTTCTGCAGTGATCTACAGATTCATCAATTGATTTTGAATAATCGGTTGATTTGAATTTAAATAATCAATTTATTATTGAGCAAACTGGGTCCATGGGTGCTGATCTTCCAAGTTCTGAGCAGAAGCAGCTTCATATCTCTATGGGAACAACTGTCCCTGCAAGACCATGACTGCTTGTAAGAGCTGGAACAAAGGATGTGTCAATCTCAAGAAGACCAGCAAGCCCTAGGGACAACTTTGTTGGCTGTTTGCACAGAAATGTGAAACTTGCATAGATCGTGTCAGCACAGCTTCTACTGCATAACAAAATATTTCTCTGGCTGTCATCGTGAATGTAAGGATGTGATGTTGTGATATATTTTCCTTCAGAATGCTTTTACTTGAGAAAGACATTGACACCCTGTATATTGTTGAGTATGTAAAGTGCTGTGTGTCCACTGTAGTAATGGACAGGGAGAGAAACAAAGGTACTTTGCATGAGAGTAGAGATGCATGCTGCTTGATCATGAGACTAACCCTTCCAGTTTGTGGAATCATCATTTCCCCCTGGAGATTTACTTGCATTCCCACTGATTTCTCTAAGAAGATCAAGATGAAAATGGCTCTAATAGGTTTCACGTAGATGGTGTGTGTATCCACGTTAAGCACCACTTCAGAAATCTGCTGGCAGCATTTTCTTTGTGAGATCATGGGCTCAAGAGCATGGGTCTCCAGAGTGGAATGCCTGCAGAGATCGGTAACTATATCTACGTGAAGTGTTTTTCCATTTCCTAATGGGGATTATGTAGCTGATGAAAATGTCCCTTAGCCAGTTATCATTCTCTTTGTGCAAATGTTTAGTATTCAGTTCATGTTCTTCAAATGCCATCATTTAGGTAACAGGAAGTAGTCAGGAATCATGAGATGAGGATTGAGTTTGCATGCAGCATAATTAGATGCTCTGCTAGCCTGCAAACCCAGAAATACACTTGTTTTTTCCTCTCTCAGGTTTATTAATTCACAATACTAATCAGTTATGCAAATATGAAAAGCATGCAAGTTTCTAGCAGTTAGAGCTTACAGGGAATGTGACACTTGATGGCTAACTTCATGCATTTTATTTCAGAAGGAGATACAGTGTTCCAGGAAACACAAAGAAGGTTAATCCTCAAAAAGGGGTGATTAAAAAGACTGTAGGAGTGAAGCAGCATCCAAGACTAAAACACTGATTTAATATTAATGCCAAGAACTTACAATCACTTTAAAAAAATTAATTCGACCTAAAGCAACTAAATTGAAGATGAATGTATTTGTGCATTATTATAACACCAAACCCAGATTGGCCCATCTTCCTTGCAGCCTTAACCTAAGTGTCCTCTGCCTAACAGAACTGTCCTAGTTGCCATCTTTGTCCTGGTGATCTCTGACTCTTTCCATACTGGTTCTCATCAGTGATTCTGGGGGTTAGGGAGGTGGAAGCCTTGGAGAACATTTAATGTCTTTGTACACTAGGTAGATCCTTGAACTTTTTGTCTGCACAGCGATCATTGAAAACAAACAAGCCTCTAACATTTTTGACCTCTCAACCAAGTAGAAGAAAAAGGCAGACTGGTGTAAACTGGAGTATTATCTCTACACCCAGAACGGTAAATTTCAGATAAAATTCCATCTAAGGGCATCCCCTTTCAGTATAGACAGCAAAGAGAGCCTGTCTAGTAGTCTGATGTTGGTTCAGCTGAGCATGTCTTTCATTTGTCTTTTAAAAAGACCGACAGCATAGTTTACTAGTGAGTCTGATTTCTTATATGATGCCATGCACTAGAGTCTTTTTACAGTATAAAGCTTTTTTATATTCCATGAGCTTTCTTACTCTAGCAGAGAAGACAAAACACCTCCAGATCTAACTTTTTTAAATGCTGGCTTGCCACAGGTCCTTTGTTGGCCACTTCTTGCTGCCTGTAAGGTTTAGAAGCACCATTTCCAGCTACTTTAGGCACTAGTAGTGGCTAGAAATGAAAGAAAAATAGAAAACTTTTTACTAAGGATTCTTCAGAGACTATCTTGTGGAGGGGTTGTTTCTTTTAAACACTGTATGCACATTATGTTTCCTGATATTGGTATGCTGCTATTTAAAATTTGGACTCTCAGATTAACCTTTGTGTCCTCAGTCTGGGTTCCCTAAACATCTCTATGCGTTCTTCAGTGGCACTGATCCATGTATTTTTGGGGTCCAAAATAGTGCCAGTCTTTAAAGTCATCTCTTCAATGAAAGTAGAACTACTTTGTATTTTCGTTCTTAAGTATGCAATTATTGGTGCAGTTTCATTACCTACCTTTTGGTCATTAAACTTCAGCACAGTTTTTTTAGGTGGCAACAGGGAAAATGTTTTGGTAATAAAGCTTCAGGCCTCTGGGTTACATCTTAAAAGCTCTTGGCAGAGCAAATGTGATTGCTTGACTGCCCTTTATTATTTTTTCAGAGCATCCCTAGCTCTTTGCAGTATCTAATAAAGCTTTTTGCCTCTTTAAGAGGAGTACTAATAGGTCTTTATTACTGGCAGCCTTGAAGTGAGGCTGTAATTAAACTCATACAAAAAGATCAATGATGTCATTCTAAAATGCAGAAAAAGAAGACCTGCAGTGTTGTATAGAATATTCAGTATGGAAACCTCCTTTTTTTCTCTTATAAAGTATGACATTTATTACAGATATTTCTTGTGTCACCATGATGCATCTGATATCATTTTTTCATAAGCAGGGTGGTCTGCCTGGCCAGCTTTTTCCCCACAGTCACAGTTCAGTGCATAGCACAGCTGATTAGGTAAGCACTCTTCTGTTCCTGTTTTTCACATGGAAACTTTCCAGATTTTGATTGTGCTGGCATTTGTCACTGTGAAGAAGGAGGGGGGAGGGGGAAATCACCATAATGGTCCTATTGGCATAGAAGACAAGGGACATCTGCAGTAATGAAGAATATCCAGTTCTTGAATTCATGCAGCAGACATCTACTACTGCTGTCTCTGATTCAAATGTTAGTCAATGCACTCAAGTCTCCCTGTAGCACCTCAAGATAACTGGAAACATTGCACAAAATATGGCAGGATGGCATTTATTCACAGCAGGAGACTTGCATGCTTTCCTTATGGGGAGTTTTCACTGAGGACTTAAAAAGAGACTTTTTTTGCAGCCTAAATAGAGAAATTTATTGGTACAGTTTTGTACAGCAGTGACCTGAGGAGAGGAGCAGACTATGCCCTACTTCATCCCTGTTTCAGTTTGCCAGGAGCAATCTCAGTATCTGAAACGCAGTAGTATGATAATTAAGCCCTAAAACATGTGTCTAACTGATCAAATTGTGTGTCCAGCTGTAGTGTTTGCTGTGCAAAATGATTGGCGTTCTCTACTCTTAGAATTATTTAGCATTTCATTTTCCTCCCGCCTTTCTGAAAATAAGGGCACTCTGATGATTCAGTTTGATGACTCAAGTTTCTCTGCCATAGCAAAAAAGTTATTTTTTGATTTCAAAAAATGTTGTGTTATTTCTTTGGACGCTAATAAAACTTTTACACTGCTAGCTTTCCCAAACCATGCTTGAATTTTTTGTTTGGTTTGGTGATTTTGGATGGATGAGCGTTTTAATTTATCTTGCACAGAATTTTCTCACTACTATGTTGTGATGTGAAACAAGTTTTGTTTACATTTGTGGCAATAAACAGTTACATGTCTTTATACAATATCTTCTATATGAATATTTCAGCACATTTAGGAGTAATTAATCCTTCAAAGCACAGTATGTACAATTATTTTAGGCATAGAAGTCTGAATCACAGAGCTAGGTTTATTTAAAGTAGAGATGGGAGTGTGGTGGTGTCTGTCTTTTCCCTGATATCACAACAGGATGATCTTTTGCAATCCTGCTAACTGTTGAAAGGTAAATTCTGTCTCCTCTAAAGTCTCTGTGCACCATATTCCAAGCAGTGGACAAATCTGAAGACAAAAGTGGGAAATTGAATCTCTAACAGTTGTCGTCAGTGAGTGAAGGGAACTAAACATCAGAGGAAGATAGGATTAGACCTGAAGATTTGAATCTGGCCCAACTTCTTCCTGCAGCACAGAATGTAATTGGGATTCCAGCTGTACTGCTTGTAGTGTGTAAGTGCCTTTAATTGATGGACCGAGAAATCTGATATCCTGAGACTTGAGAGTATGCTTCCCTTATGTGGTTACCCATGTAACTCCACTGATTTCAGATGAGTCATGATTTTGAGGTAACTATGGCATTTTAACTATTTACCCACACTGTTGCTGGAAAATACGAGTTAAAAAACTCAAATGCTGGTAAGCAGACATTTCTTTATTCCTGAAAAGCTTTTTGTTTGTGTTTTTTTGTTGTTTGTTTTTTTAATGTCTCATGAATTAAGAGGGTATTGAGTCATTTTTCTTTTGAATATATCAGTATAGCACCACTGTATTGCTCTATGATAGAATAAAATTAAAATGCTTACTGGATAGGCATTGACTGTGTGGTTGTTTTTTATGTAATTATGTAG
The DNA here is from genome assembly GCF_000695765.1 of Mesitornis unicolor. Classification (NCBI taxonomy): domain Eukaryota; kingdom Metazoa; phylum Chordata; class Aves; order Mesitornithiformes; family Mesitornithidae; genus Mesitornis; species Mesitornis unicolor. The sequence goes on along the minus strand of NW_010182576.1, from coordinate 32,624 downwards.
TGTAACCACAGACTCTGGAGAACCTGGGTGATGAGCCTCCTCATATTCAGGATACTATTAACAATAAGCAAGATATTTCATTGCTTAAATACTTTGTTTAATGGGTTCTCCATATAAATAACTGACTAGGTGGTACAGTTCACAGCTTCCCTGATTCCTGTGATATTCCATCTCCACTGGTAAAGATGAGATGCATTATTTACCCTTAATACATTTCCAGTAGTGGAAGATGCTGCGCAGTCGTTTTTAGAAATGTGATGCAAACATAGTAGCAAGAAAAAAACTCCAAAACCCAAAAGAATCCCCAAACCCAAACCCTCTATGATATCAAGCTTCTGCTGTTGCTGCCAGGCTGGTGTCAAACAGTAATTTGAACTAACTCTGGTTGGAAGCAGAAGTAAAGTGTGTGGATGAAATCACAGCTGATTGCAATAGTTTTATCTCTTTGTGTACAAGTGTCACACTAATGGCAGACTTTTCTAGACTGGATGATGAGTCTTTTCAAAGGTGGCAGTATGTCCTTTAGCTTGGTGAGTCAGTTTAACCCTCTTTTCCAAAGAGACACACATTGTACATAGTTCCTTGTAGGCTACAGCTTGGAACCTGTTTCTCCTGAACTTCACTAATCTGTCCCATAAACTATTGACTAAGAACGACGTAGAGCCCAAACAAGTATCTCACCTCTACAGGAACAGTGTGCAGGTGGGACCAGGACTTCTCAATGGTTCTGTGTGATGAACCACTTCACAGAAAGGGCTCACCCAGGCTGTGATATCCTTCCAGTAAGAACCAACAACAGCTAAGCTATTACAATGGGTTTAACCCATGAATCCATTCTGTGTGCTGCCTGTCACACAGGTGACTTCCACCACAGCCACTGTTCTCCATGTGGCATGCTCTGCATAGGTAGCAGCATCCTCTTAAATAGACTGTTAACACTCCACAAGTTTTCTCACAAAGGAGAATCAAGGCATGTTTTTTATGTATCCTTGCCATTATTTTATGGAAATTTTCCATGGTGTTTGTGATGCTCTTTACCAGGGACAAAACAGGGTTGAGAACACGATACTGACTTGTTGAAGATGCTTCAGTGCATCTAGCCAGGACAGGCTGATTGGCTGCTTGCCTCATGCCCAGGGGTACTTGGGCAGTTCCTAACTCAGAGTTAGAGCTGAGCTTCCAGGTATAGGCAATGCAGGTTCTTCAAATTTTGCAGCTAGGAGTGCTCTTGTTGCTGTGGCCTGGCCCATGTTTGAGGATCACTACTGCTCCATTGGGATTTCATATCAAAGACTTCCTTGATGCTGTCTTCCCTTAATTTCCAGGCGGGTAAAGTTCCTACACTCTGATTCCCATGCAACTTCCTCACACCTCACTTTGTTGCCTGGGAGAAGATGAACTCTGCTTCAGGAACCCATCTGTAAAGTGAGGAGAATAGCATGTTTCTGGTGCTGAAAGGTGATACAAAGATAAATACAGCTCTGGAAGGAAGCCAGCTGGTAAAAATACAATGAGCCTAAGTAAGTCTGACCTAAATCAAATGGGATTTCTTCTGTCTTACAATGAAAATGGATAACATTGGTGCTATGTTGGTATAGAAACTTAACAGCTGTGGCTGCCACATCTTACTGAAAAGAATTACCAGTAAATATTCATGTCAGGGTATTTCCCAATGAACAGAGCCCAGCAGTGTCACCAGTTGCTGTGCAAATGCCAAAGGAAAAAATGTCAGCTATGAAAAACAAGAAGGATGCCTTGTGAGGTGGGGCCAAGCACACGCCTTGCTCGCCCATCACTCTCTACAACAGGCACTTCCTCTCTCAGCTGTCTGAGCTCTCCTAACAACTAGCAAGCGTTTAGCGGGGAATTTGCTAAGGAATGGTGTGGTGTAACAGAGCAAAGCAGGCTGGGGGCATAGAAATCATGCACAGCTGAAGGGTTATTTTGGGGGAAGGATGAAGCAACAAGGGTGTGTCCACTTGACTCAGCCTGTGCTGATTAGGAATAGGATGCTGAGACATCTTAAAAAAAGAGCAGAAGAATATAAGAGCAGAATTTAAGTGTGGGAATAATCTGTCGCATCTTGGGGCTTAAAAGTCATACATCTAAGTCTGAGCTAATCACTGACTAACCACATTTAGTCAATGGGAAAGAATAGACACCTTCAGAGAGCAGTTCCTTTCATTCAAACAAAGATGCTTAAAATGGATCAGATGACACATCGATTGGGTTTCTCTCCACTGACTAGAAAAAGAATATAGAATGACAAATTCAGAATAACCTGTCTGATGTGTAGATAGGTAGGTTGAATCCTGTTCTCGAAAAAATCTTTCTTTCTTTTGGTCTGGTTAGGGAGGCTGACACTCAAGACCAGCAGAGAGTCTGAGCCAACAAGAAATACTGAGCTGCAATTTGTCTCTCCTTTGGAGTGATCTTTTCCTCTTGCAACAACCTAGCACACAACAGAGGACCTGTTCCTTAAGCACCATATTTACAAGCCCCATGGATCTACTCCTATGTTGCATCAGCACTTACAAGGACAAATTACCTTTCTTTTTTCTCCTTCTCTTTGAAGAGATTTGGCAAGCTCTGTGCTCTTTTGAAATGAAAGCAACAAGATGCTGCATTATTCTAAAAAGCTCTCTCTAAAGCCTATGGACCTTCATTATACAGGTGGGAAAATATAGCCCATAGATCGATTTGCTACAGACCTTAGAAGAAATCTGATGTAATTGTCATAGAAATCAATAACCTAGAGATCGATACTTTTTTGTGTGTTCCTGTCTCTTAAAAAGCTGAGCTAGGTATTTACTAATGACAAGTCAAGTTATTGGCCGGGTAAATGTGTTCTTGGAGGATTAAAATAGTTCGCAAGTCCTGCCAGGCCTGCAGTGGCTGACAGTGTAACTTCATTAGTGTAATGTATTTCTTGGGCAAGGATAATTTGTCCAAATACACTTAAAATTTTTGGATGAAATCAACTGCCTTGCCTTAGACTGCCATCAGAAATCATCTCTCAGGCCAAGCCTTTGGTCTCTCATTGGCATCTGAACAGAGAGGTTGGATGCTGCTTCTGCACCACTACGGCCGCCCTGGCCCACGGGGGTGCGAGAACTGTGCATCCTTCCCAAGGCTGGTGAGGAGTGGAAGACCATAGTGGAAGATGTCTGGGCTCTGTTTTCCACTCTGGACATCTGAAGTGAAGCACCAAATCTGAAAGCTGACTGTTGTACTCATTGCTGCCTTGGCTAATATTTCTTAATTTGTATGAAAACATTAAGTGTTGTTTCTGGGTGTACCCCGCAGATGTGCTAAACTGGAGGAGTAATGGGAATTCCTGACAATCTGAAACAACAAAATGCTTTCCCGAGACAGGAGAAATACCTCTTTCCAAACCAAACTAAACTAGAAGACCAAAAACTTGGTATTACAAAACCACATTCAAAATCCTTGGCTACACTTTGATGCCTCGGCCATTCTGGGCTGTGTCCAACCCTGGTTCCCCTCACCAGGCCCGATCCTCAGCCCCACTTGCTAGGAGATGTCCTGTCCCAGCCTCAGCTGTCCCCATCCCCAGGGAGGTGCCCAATGCCTGGAGCTGGGGCTGTCCCCAGTGCCCCCGGCTGCCCTGCCTCTGGCTGGGGTGGTAGGACAGGCCTTGCCCTGCCCTGCCCCTCCCGGTGATCCCCGCAGCTCCCAGCCCTCAGTAGCAGAGGTCACTGGCTGCCACCAGGCCCATCAGATTTGCACTTGCTGATAGCTACGACACAAATAACAACTTGCTAAAATGCAGGAGTGATTTACTTTAAGCACTTTAGCACCTGCTGTTGCTCATTAAGGGATTATCATGCCCCAGATTGTTACTGGCAGTCCTGGGTTTACAGTTTTAGCTCATGGCACGTGTGCATGCATTACCTTATGCTGGAGGGTTCATGCACTTACCCTCTCCTCACCCCAGCCTTCATGTTAAGATCTCTCACGCAATTTGAAGCCATGTATTTTGGAGGTGGGATGATTAAGAGAAAATTCAACAATTATAGTAGCATGGATGCTTTCAGTGTTAGATATCAGTGTTTGACAGTATGTCATGACTCAGAGTATTTCACAGTACTGCAAACTCATTCCTTCATCTCGTTTTTTTAAAGTTGGTCACCTGCAAGCCTGAGCCATAGCAGAGTTCAATTATTATTTTTTGGCCTGGTAATTTCCCAGCACTATCTGTTTCCTAATGCCAGAGCTGGCTGCAGTGGTGCCTGCTATGCCTTTTTTGAACTGTCTGCCCTGTCCACTCTCACCATCAAATCTTTAATTGGAAATTACTTGAATTTTACTTCTTAGTACAGCTCTGTGGATGACTGCTCTGGTCTCAGGGAACTATAATTTAGGAGCAGTGCCCATGGCATTTACCAAGAAGGAAAGAAGGAACACTTTGTGCCCAAAGACCTAGAAAATGGAAAAAAGAACCTGCTAACATTACAGAGGACAAAAAGTGACCTGCTGCTTTCCCAGCCAAAGCTCTGATGTTGTGCAAAAAAAACCCCCACCACTGCAAAGAAAAACAAACAAACCCATACCCAAAACCATCTGCCACTAAAATCTAAATAACAGATTTATGCAATGGAAGGCAAAACTGATCCATACAAGCTTCAGCTTGAGTTAACTTGAGGGCAAGTTCAGCATCTCTATAACAACATTGTAGTATCCAACTTCATGTAAACTTCAATTTAAAACAAACGTTGGTACAAGGAGGGGGAGTGGAGGAAGGTTACCCTGTAACAGCCTTTGAAAGATTTATTTAAGAAATACCTTTGAGGGACTATTTTAAATCTAAAATTGTGCTTAGAGGCAAGGAAGATACTTCTGCTACAGAAGAAAAGAGGCTTGCTAAGAGCATAATTTATTTACTTGCAGAGATAAAGCTTAACAAGTTTAATGGACTGGTTGACTTCTCATATAAAAAGAAAGAGAGGGAGGAATGTTCTTAAGTAAACCTGTACACTTTTGGCATTCCTTTTGAGCTGTGGAGCGTAAGTGTAGCTGAGGTACTTACCCAATGTATCTGTGCAGAGACTGTCTAACAATATCCAGTGGGTTCCTGAACCCTTAAAAAGAAGGCAAAACAGAAAATAATACAGAATGTGTTGTTAAAGTTTCTGTTAAGAGTCAGATTTTCAAAGGATTTTACAGAGTAGATTCAAAAAAGGTCAAAATTATCTAAGTCTTGAAAGTTATGTTCCAGAAAGGGAATCTGCCACTGATATTTTCTGTACATTAAATGGGGAAAGTCAGAAATCAAAGGATGAGATCTGAGGCACTCAGATGCCGAGTAGGGGGAAGCCTAAGCCAGCAGTCCAGTTATCAGGAGGATGACCAGGAACGGTGGAAAGCTCCCATCAGTGCTGCTCCATATTATCCAAACCAAGTAGGGAAGCTATTTCTGGGAAGAGTTATTAGCCACTTCGTGATGAAACACAGCTTAGCCAGAATATCCTGTGCTGTTATCCATTTCAGATCCCTCGAGTGTCTTTGGAACAGTTCAGTCTTTTTATCATTTCTCATTAATAGAGTTTTCTACAGGGCAGAAATAAACGCATCACTGATGTCATTGCATGCACATTACAACACACATGTTTTTCAGAGTCATCCAGAATCCTTTGGTTGACAAACAAGAAATGCTCTGTGCAAATGGTTAAATAAAATAGTTTGTTGTTTTTGGTTTTGTTTTTTAAAAATACCACTTTATGTTCTGAAATGTATATGTGTGCAAGAAGACTGAGAGTAATCATAGTCAAGTGAAAGGAAAAGGTCTCCTTAATAAGGAAGGCTGAAGAAGTTTTGTGTAACCTTTTCAACTTCTCCCTGGCAAATTACCACTTCTAATATGTACATCTCTGGGAGTGATGCTCTTATCAGGTTAGTTCTCTTGTTGTGGCCTGTGAAGCATTGCTTTAGATGTAACTTATAAAGAAATATAAGCAGTCTCTCTCTTCTGGTTTTACACTGACCTTAAACACTGCTAATCTTAAAGAGCATGAAGTTCTGATTTTGACAATTTTAACAAAGCAGTGATATCAGAAGTATTCTGTGTATGAGCTGATAAGTCAAGCTGGTGACTCTCTGGAAGGAGAAGTTGAGGCTTCTTCAGTGTGTGCAGAAATACCAGAAGATTTTCTCTCCACATATGACACTGTTACCAAGTAAATCTTTTCTTTTTGTACAGATCTTGGCCTGCGGTTTTAAACCAAGACTGTGAAGAAAGTATTAAAGGTGTCAATATCATACTTGCAGGATGAAGTTACTTTGAGGCACCTGGCTCTTAACTGGGTAGTGGAATCACAAAGGTGAGAAATCCAGATGGGTTTTGAGAAAAGCTGCTTTGAGTTTTCTGGTAGGAAAACAAAGCCAGCCTAGAGGACATGTGCCATGTCTAAGATTGCAGCTTCCCTGGAAATGGAAACATACTATCAAATACTGATGTTTATTGTTCTAATACATGTATTTAACTTTCAAAAAACAAAACCAACAAAAAAAGAAAAAAAACTATGATAAGAAATCTGTGGGAAGTACTTCATACCAAAGGTTTTTGATGACTTTTAATTACTCATATTCTATTTATGAGTCTTGGTTTTATCTTTGAATTTTCAGGTGGAAGGCACCATTTCAGCTGCTGAAAGCACTGTTTTCAGCATAAAGGAATATAGGCATTGCTTTCTGCGAGTACCTGTCACTGTTACCAATGTTCCCAGTACAATAGTGCTTAGTGGGGAACACATGTTCAGTATTCCTGCCCTCTTGGAGGAGATTTGCACGGTATGAGAAAACTTGAGGCTACTGTATGACAAACTACAAAAATCTGCAATACCTGTAATTTTGTTCTCAGGTGACAGTTATCTAACTGAAAGAGGGGTTGTAATATGAGGACTTTCTTTCTTTTTGCTGTGTTGTACCTTTAACTACCAGGTACCTTCTTCAGGATGGTGGGTGGAAATTGCAGGCAAGCTGTACAGCTCTGTGGCAGCATCCCATTCATCTGTGCTGAGCTCTTGGGAAAACATTTCTGAAAGGAGAAGTGGTTCAGCTAAGAATAGATGATTACTTTTAAATTTGCTTTCTAAAGGGCATTAAGTAATCAGATTAGCTCCTTTGATTGGGAGGAAGGCTCAGTAAACCTACGTAGCACTGGATGAGTATGTGTACTAGTCAACACAGGATAGGGAGCTCTTCATGATTTGGTGAAAAGTTCCTGGTGATGGCCATGCTTCATTTACTTCAGGATAAGGCACTTCATAAGGTGAATACTGAACAGCCCTTGCTTTGGCCTACGGAACCTCCTGAGGTCATTCTGCAGGTCGTGATCTAGCCTAGATGTCCATAATTCAAATGTGAGACAGCTTGCTGTGCCGGCGAGGCTCCACAATACTACAGAGGTACTTACTTACATTTAAGGCTTCATTTTACTTAGATGATTCTAAATAGGGAAGGATGTTATAATTAGGACACTTGGCTGAGCTGTGGGAGATGATGATGATGATACAGTGACTCAATTTCTCACTTGCCTGTGGGATGACAACTGTTTCCTGTGGGTGTTGTAAGCATTATAATCCTGTCATGTTCTGGAGGTGTCTCCATCTCAACATGACAGGCATCACTGGTAAAAACCTGCAAATGAGTCTGTGCCTTCTAACTCAGAACAATGAGAGAAGAAAATTGAATGAATGGTGGAATTTGTGCACGCTTGCATTTTTTGTGCAACAAAAATTGGGATTATTTGAGTTTATTGGCTGGCTACCCAGCAAGATGTAATACCCAGATATCTATGATGTCCAGGCCATGGACTGCTTCTGCAGCACAGCAGAGCTCCGATCTTGTTTCTCTGAGACAGAAGTTTCTATCAGTCTAGACCAAATGAGTGAAAGAAAGTGTCAAGTTAATCAGTATTTTTCGTTCTCCTGAAGGCTAAACCTCTGCAGGCAGAAAGACCCTCCAATGGGTAAAAGAGGCCAGTCCACCTTTGCAAGCAAAAGGATAGCCACAAGTGGAAATCCATACTCTTTTCAGCAGCATGCCATGGGCATAAGTTTGAATTAATGGCTTCAAAATCTGTCACATTCTGCTTCAGAAATTGATGGAGGAAACAGACCTTTTATCTTCCTTTTTTTACTGGCGTGAGAACTAGATAAAATCTGCTATTTTGTCCTAGCTGAGATTGGTACAGAACAGCTAATACAACTGAATCATTGCCAAACAGCTTTGGGTTAAGAGAGATCAGTCTGAATGAAACTGTTCACTGCACTGGGAATATTTTCAGGTCCTTCCTCATGATTAGCTCCCCTGCTCTGCCTTTCTCCATAACTTTTCAAGGAAAAAGATGGGATATTTGGTTTGGATTTCAGATTTCATCCAGGTAGATACAGTGATGGAAACCTCTTCTTATTGCCCAATATGGGACAAACACAAAAAATTAAAATACAGAGAATATTTGTGTGTTAAAACTGATCAGGAGCAAACAGATAGTGGTAATAATAATATGTGAAGTGACTTCAGTTTGCAAGTGGTTCTTCCCTTGAACAACTTATAAAGGAAGAGTTTATGCCTTAGAGCTTAGCTATAGCTGATTTCAGTTTGAATTCTGCATGCTTCTGAATCTAAGCACAGAGATCCACCCACAGGGAACAGCTTGCAGACTCAGACCTTTCACTGGAAGAGTTAGCTGACTTCTGTCAATCAGCTTGCCTGTATACACTCTCCCTGCTCTCCTCTTAAAATAGCACTAGCTAGCTGAAAATTTACTTTCATAGGAATGGGGAGGTGATAGGAATATTAAAATGAGTTCATAAGCCTAGCTGTGCATAATGAAATAGATCTTTTGATTCTTATGTATATTAGCCATTCACATATGATACATGGTTGCAGAGTTCACAATAAATGCCATTCCAATGGATTTTGACATTTAAAGGTCAAGTAGGACCAACATTCTTTAAGAGAGCTTGATCAAAAAAAAAGTAAAAGTGGGTCTCAGAAAGAGAAATTAAGAGAATGAAAGTGTGATAACTTGCCATTTTGCTTGCAAGTTGTTTTGAAGATCAGTACAGAAAGACTGTCTTGCCATTCACTATGGAATATAGCTCTAGAAGTGGCATACCCAGATAAGCCTTGTGCTGAAAAATGGTTACAGACCCATCTGCTAGAGATCAAATAGCCAAGGCACTTTGAAAAGCAGAGGAAACAAGAAGAAAATTATGTGACACAGCTATGCTTTTGCTGCCTTCTCCTTCCTTCTTCAAAGAGATGGCAACTAACCTTGCCTATGGTCTGTGCTTTCCTCCATCTCTTCATATTTTTTCCTTTGAAAATGGCTTTTTTTATTTTCATGAGACATAAAGCTGGTAGTTTTAGGAGAATGTGGTTATTAAGCAAGCAGAACCAACTGAGTTGTAAAGGGCCTCTTATTCACTTGAACTTCGCTGAGTGGTGCTGGCAGATGGGACTGGATGTGCACACAGTGCTGTCATTTGCACAGCGTAAGGGAAATTAAACATTTTTTTCTAAGCTCTTGTTGTTATACCACTTTTCTCATAGCTGTAGTCAGAGCAAAAACCTTCAGGAAGAAATGTAAACATTTTTCTAAATTTGTTCTGTTGCATAAGAACCAAAAGGTGAAACCAACTTTGCCCTCATTCCAGAACAAAAATAGACCAAATGTACAAAGAGGAGATGAAGCTTTTCTTGAAGTCCATTTGTGATTAACCCAGAAGTGGGCTTTCTCAGCTTCATGCTCCCCATAATTTTATGTCTGTAAGTCACTATTTGACATCTACTTTTCCGCACCATCCAGCTCACCTGAGATCTGCCTTTGATGAGTGTTGTTAAAATCAACCCTTAAGCTAGATTTGAAAAGGCCGACATTTAGCTAGGTGGGAAGAAAAAAAATGGATGACTGTAATGATA
>NW_010182576.1:0-22645 GCF_000695765.1 Mesitornis unicolor | reverse complement strand
CTCTTTCTCCTCCAACTTTTGGAAGGATGAATGGAGAGGCCTGGCTTCCTTCAAGGCATTTTAAAACTTCCAGTAATGAGTTAGCAGGATATGTATCCCTGCGAACAAAGCACCATGACCGCCACTGCAGAGTTTCCTACAGAACTGCTATGTCCATCAGCAGGGCTGGGTTGAAACTTCATCACGTGTTGGCAGGGAAAAGAGGCAATGCCCCTTAAGTAACTTCCATTATAAAAGACTTCTAGGAAAAAAAAAGCAACACAGTGAAAGGTCTACCACTGATAATCTGTCACCCCATTACTGAGCATGTAAAATGAAAGATAAATTATTTTCAAACTCATAATTGATATGGCTGTTATTCTTACAAAGTTTCTCAGTGCTGGTTTTACAATCCCATTATTTAATAATGAAAAGAGGAAAGAGCAAACACTACAGATTAATGCTTCAATGTTAGTGTCTGCTTTGTAAAAGACATAGAAAAGGAAGCAATATGTTTAAGTTGATTTAACTTGAAAATTTTGGATCATGCTGAGGAGGAGAAAAAGAAGTAGAATACATGGAAGCAAAGTAAAAGAGGTGCAACAAACAATTCTTCTGGAGGGTAAATGTTAAACGTGTTTTTTTTTTAACCAATGGGCTCACTTTCTGATGCACCTCCTCAGTTTTAAGACTTATAGCTGTATGAATTAAAAAAAAATATTACCAGTGACTAGTTAATCCAAATATTGTAATATACAATTTCTATGAACATTAGTTTTTAAGCAACATAACAGTTTTTTCTATGAACTCCTCCACACGTGGTACAAGGCAGAGGCACATGAAGTGAGATGGGACTGGGTTCCTTGGGAAGAGCTGGTGCTGCTTTCCTCCTGACAGAAGCAGCCAACGTGGTGAGTGGTGTTGTAATGCATTGAGCAACTACTGCAGTGCAGCTTGCTTTCAAGGGGTATATAAATTTTTCTAATTATTTTAACAAGAGAACAAATTTAGTGCCGTGAACAGGTGTTTGAACTCCTCCAGCAAATAAAGGGGGAAAATTATGTTATATTAGTCACTACCTAGTTATACAAGGGTTATATACCTGGTTATCCAAGGTAGGATTTCTCAGACACTCTGAACCCCTTACAGTATTTTACCCTGCCTAAAATTACTTCCCTGTGCTTAACTGACTTTTCCTCCATAGTTACACTGCAAAAACACTTCAAAGCAATGAAAGGACTCAGAAGAGGCATCTCATGCCTGGACATCCATCACCACCAGCCCATGTCATGGCATGGAGTTATTCCTGACAGATGTGGGTACCTCGGGACCTGTACCTCAGTCGTTCGTCTTCACTGCTGAGTGTCAATACACCAGGTGCATGTAACATGCACAAAAGGATCTTGGCAAGTGCATAACCTGTCCCTTGTCAGGACTAATTTTTCTTAGCCTTATAATAGCATGGGTCACTGGGCTTCTGAGTGCTGTTTGTGTGGCTATACATATCATTATAAAGGCACCAAGTATATGTAGAACTATCATAGATGCTCTCTGAGACCAAATCGCTTGGCACCCTGCTATGAGTTACCTGGAGGTACTCCCACGAGCAGCTGACAGTTGTGTATTTATGTCTGTACAGGGCTTTGCTCTCCAGAAGCCAGGGCCAGACTCCTGTCTCAGGATCATCTGTCACCTCCTCTAACAAGCTGGAACACACACTAGAATGCAGTGCTTGGAAATTTAGTAGAAACGACCATGCAAAAGCCACCAAGGGAGATTTTTCACTCATCACAGCTGCCAAAGAAGCTATGTGCCAGCAACAGAGGCAGTGTGAGATTGCAGCAAGTCACTAGGAATGCCCTCAAAGAGACATTGATAGATTTCAATGCTGCTTCATGACACTCAAACCAGATTTGACTTAACTGACCTTTTGTTTTTTCCATTCATGAACAAGCAAGAATAATCAAATTTAAAGATGCTTTGAGCACTGATGCGAGTTGTCAGCTGTCCTGAGGATCTTGCTGGGTATGTTGGCAGGGATAATTTTTAGGCAGTCTTTTCTTCTTTACTGGGCCAGCTCAGCCAGCCCACAGCCGAGCAAGGTGGTAATTCACAAAGAGGAGTAAAGCAATTGCAGTTAGAAAGATCACAGGTTACTCTTTCCTCTGGTGGTGGGTGAGTACTGGTTGTGCCGACCCAGTTCTTCATGCCAGAATCCCATTTTCCTCAATGACTGTCTTAACTGCAGCCTTCAGCCTTGCCTTTCACAGGCAGCTTTTAAAGCATACAAAAGTACAAAGTAGAATCTTCTTGTTTCTCCATATTTGTAAGTTGAGCTTTACTGAGACAGAGGATTTCATGAGTGAAGGCATGCTGTGACTGTGGCATGACACAGTTGTCTGAGATATGGCAAAATCTGTGTAAAGATGTGTGAAATTAAAGGGTATGTGGAAGGTAAAAGATATGGGGGAAGAAAGGAAAGACTGTGTAGCTACCTGGCATAGAAGGACATCTGTTTTTGGGAGATAACTGCTTAATGGTTATTCAGCATAAAAAACGAGGGTGAAAAAAACATGAGGAGTAATAAACCACTCCCAGATACAGAAACTCTAAAGAACAGGAGATAACAGAGACAATCCTGAAAACCAGAGTGTCAGATCACTGCTGGTTGAGCCACTCAAGGAGCCATTCAAGGCCTTGAGGTTCAGCCAGGACTTTGTAACTGATAAGAAGGGTTGGTGAACAGGTTTACCATGGGTCTCATGAAAAGTTGTTAGGGTTTGAGCTTTTTGAAGGAAACCTTCTTGAAGAAGTAATCCTACTAGAAATGACATTCACCATCAATGTGTGAGCTCATATAGAAATTCGGAATTTCTTGCCTTTTTCACTGTTTTTTGTCCTTTGCTTTGGCCAATTCATTGCACACTGGCAGTTTGTTTACTATCACAGTCTGCTTTCAGTTCTAGCAGCTGTTGTCCTGTTTCTTCTGTTAACTTCTACTCTGGACTTAGCTCTTCAACTTCTCTTAATTGGGATAGTGCCATTTGATTACAAAAGCTACATGATTACAGCGAAGGCAGACTATCTGGTCTTTTTTCCTCCATCTTCCTTTCGCTGCTGAAGACTTCCACACACCAGTTACTTGTGCGAAGACTTAGTTTGTAAATTTGTAAAGGGCGAGTGTCAGGAGGAAGGAGACAGGCTCTTCTCTCTGATGTCCAATGACAGGACAAGGGGCAATGGGTGCAAGCTGGAACATAGAAGGTTCCATGTGAACATGAGGAAAAACTTTTTTACTGTGAGGGTGACAGAGCACTGGACCAGGCTGCCCAGGGAGGTTGTGGAGTCTCCTTCTCTGGCGATATTCAAGGCCAACCTGGATGCATTCCTGTGTGACCTAGTCTAGGTGATCCTGCTCTGGCAGGGGGGTTGGACTGGATGATCTTTCGAGGTCCCTTCCAACTCCTGAGATTCTGTGATTCTGTGATTCTGTGACTCTGACATTTCCATGAGTTAATCAGAATATGCACAGGGAGTTTCAGAGGATTTTCTTCCCTTTACAAATATTTGTGACACAGTCACATTGGGATGTTTTATTCTAGGCAACAGAAAAGAGTACCCAAAAAAGTAGTTTATTTCCTCATACTCTAAAATGTTATAATAACTATTTTGTTTAAAAATAATAAAGAGTAATTCTTGCTGTTGTAAGGTGAAGTCAGTCATTAATTACTCACATTTTCTCCTTTATTCAGCTGTTCTTTCTACATAATTAAAAATTCCTTCCCATCCAGCAAGAAGTCTGTGTTCCAGCTGAGTTTGAGTCTCCAAGAGGGAAAGGGTTTTTTTGTTATTGCTGTTTTTTAGTTATCCCCTGCTGATATCCTGTCATCCACTCAAAACAGAATGAATTTGCAAAAGACTTCCAGCAGCAGAATAGTCTCTGAAGTTTTGCTGTAAAATAGTGCATACAATGCACTGGAAAACAATTGGGCTCACAGTCTTTGAATAGAAAATCATAATAAAAAGTCACCAACCAGTTCGACATGCTAAGTACAATATTGATTTGAAACAATTTTATATAGTTCTTGTGCATTGTCAAAATGGGAAGTGGAGGTAATAAGGAGGCTAACACAATTAGGTAACTTATAGAAGTATATAGAGTGAATTAAGTAATCACACAGAAGTTTTAATTGACTGATAAATACTTGGTCAGATTTTATGTTACTGTGATGAAAGCCTTGCCTGTTTTGTCTAAGAATATTGTGAAATGCCTAAGAGCAATCAGGTATCTAAAATGACTTAGTATCCAAAGGAAGAATTTTTGAAAAATAAAATACATTTCATAGTTTAACTCACTCGATTGCTTGTGGACTGACAGTGCTGGTGTGAAAAATTGGCAGTTTCACACACAGGTAGATATAGATTCTTCTAAAAGTCACCAAAATTAGATCTGAAAATAGTCTGCAAATATGTACATCTGAATCCTGTGGAAATTATCATGTAAGTCACAAGAGCACAGAAGACATGCTAGATTCTGATTGGAATGCAAGATGGAAGGCTAAATCTGAACATCACCTGCTTTGTAAAATCAGTTTAATTGAATTCATGAGCATAGTTGAATGGACACACTTTTTTTTTTTAAGTGTATAAATAAAACAGTACGGCAACACAAGTCTGAAGAGTAATGTGAGGGTCTCGTCTATACAGCATGCTCATGCATCTGTCATGTTCCAGGGACTGTGGAACCAATACAATTGAGTAAATTTATTCCTTGTGACATTTTGATGGGGGCTTTTTTGTATCTTGTATTGCTTGCAATATTGTAGACCACAGTCAGAGATATCAAGATTTATTTTGATATCTCCTACATGGAGTCCCTATCAGAAAACAGCTTTAGTGGGATGTTCTCAAAGAGCTGCTTCCAAATGGGCTGCCAAGCTGAGAGAGCAGAAAAGCCGTACTCTCTATTATCTTCTCTATTACTCTGAGCCATTTTATTCAAAGGCAAAGTTTGTTGCCCAATTTATTCTGCATTATCTTTCTACCTTTCTGTCTTCTTCCTGCTTTGCAAAGCTTTTTACATCTCAACTTTTTTTAAAGACTTGTGTGGAGAAAATGATATACACAATCACTGTTGGGCTGATTTACTAAAAAATTAAGATTTTTAGTGGTTTATGGCCAATTCAGACAATTAACCTGTTACACTAGACATTAATTTTTAATTGTTTTATACCACAGCATTTGGAATACACAAATGTTTTCCAAATATTAATCAGTTATCAACCTAGTTTCTGTCCTTTATACACTGTAAGCTCAAAAGTGTAAGTTACAGAGCCAAATGCGTTTAGGGTGTTAGCAATGAGCCAAATTGAGACAGATGTTGCCAGGTTGTTGTGCATGGCTCACTCAGCTTTTACTGTTCAATACTTAAAATATATCATTTAACAATGCTACTTTATTCATTTTTAAACAGATCTTCATTTTCAAAGGTGAAATTGTTCTTTTCTCTGTGGGGACCGCATTACCAGAGATCTGAGCTCTTGGGAAACAAAGCTAAGCTCTTGTTAAGGAAAACGGTAGTGGAGGTCTGTATGTTAATGATTAAGAAACGGAGGGATTCTGCTAATCTAAATTACAGATTATCTGTTATCCACACCTGATATCAGTTACACAAGAAGTTGTATCTTGAGCCGCCTAATTAACTCCACTTTTTTGCAATTTTGGATTAATCTGCAATACTGATATTTTGCTGGTGCCACATCTGGTCACAAAGTTGGAGGTTGACTACTATGATATACAACTTAACCCCTTATTGTCCTATTTTTTTCCTGAATCATTCTTGATTTTGGAAGTGCAATGGTCCCTGAATATGTTGAATAACCCAGTAAAGAAATATTTTTTATTTTTTTTTTTTTTGCTATAATGAAGGTCTAGCATGAACAGGTGACTTTAAACTATTGTTTGAGTTATTCAAGCACAGCTTCATTTATCCGAGGTTTAATCTATGGAAACAATTTTCAAACAGTTCATAATAGCACAGAAGTTCACAATGTAATGTGTAATAATTTTTTGCCTTAAAACTGATTTTTCTCAGTGTTGTTTTCTATAAATATTTCTTGTTCTAATGGACCTTATTTTAGAGCTCCACTGGAACGAACCAATTATGTCTTGATCTTTTTCTGGTATCTAGCGAACTAAAAATAATCAATTTCAGTTTCTTAAATAGTAATTCTTAAATTTTGTATAGTGCTCTAATAGTTTCTGAAGATTTCTGGAGTGACTATACCAGAAATTCACTTTATAAAATAAATGATATTTACTCTCTGGTGGGGCCTTGTTCTGCCAAAATAGTCAATTTGATAATAAGTGCTTCTATTAGGAAATAAATTCTCAGTAACTTTGAAATCTGTGAATTAAATTTGCTCTGTAATGACTTGATTCATAAAACTTTTACCTAATTGGTAAAACATGAACAGTTAGGACCAACTTTTATAAGATTACAGTTGTATTATGCCAGGAAATATTAATATTTAAATGTTCCTGAGCCTGAAGGAATTTATTTATTTATTTTATGTAATGGTGAAATGCAGTATCAAAAAATAGAGTCAGTTGCATTTCTACACGTGGAGTATGCAGCTAAAAGCATCTTGGTATTTTTACCCTGTCTCTATGACATCTTTGACTATGCTGCTTGTTTTCTTGCAGGTCACTATGGTTTGTCTTCTCCTCATGGAATATGTGTAGAAGAAAGCAAGAAATTCTGATCCCAGTAATCCCCTATTCAGCTGCCTTTTAAACACAAGGCACCTAAAGCTAACTCACATCCTTTCTCTTTGGCATGCACTGCTTTCAATGTGTATCCATAATACCCTGGGCTGTTGCCTGTCTGGGAGCATCAGCCTTCACAAGGTGAAGAACTGCAGCATGTCTCATACCTAAAGCCCACAGAGGTCTAGAAATTTAGGATGAAATTCATTTCACCTGTCTTAGCAGCCTGTGTTGATGTTCCTCGTTCCCCACATGCACTTTATGGGAAGCACAGGTGCCTGTGAAAAGGTTCTGCTGCCTAGGGCATAAACAACTCTAAACTTCCACCTTTTTATGACTACTCTTCTTAGGTCTCTGAAGGATGTGTTCCTACAGCTTTGAATGAAGTCAAGGGAGAATCTCACAACAGCAAGCTCACACCTTTTTGTGCTTCTCACACTTACTTGTATGAAAAAATTAATTTATTTACTTTACAAAATGAGAAATAAATTATTACCTCGTAATATGACTCATGTGCTGTTTAAGTGATTGATTCCAAACAACAGGACCAATGTTAAAGGAAAGTTACAAAGAATCAAAATTAATTTAGAATAAGCCATTGAGTTGATTTCTTTGAAATTTTATTTCCTGTTAAAAGTCCCCAGACTTAGCCTGTGATAACAGGAGATGGCAAAATCATTTTTAATACTAGATAGAGACTGTTGGAGACTGTCAAACAATAATAATTTTATATGGCAGCTGTTGAATGTCTGAGAAAAAGCAGTAAGATTCATATTGTCATTTTTCCCAGGTGACTTGTATATATTTTTTCAGAGAGCTATTAGACTCTATGAATGGTTAATGGGAAATTGTGTATTCATAATCTGCTCTCAGGGGTACTTCATAACTACCAAATATCTTAGTCTCCCAGTTATCTTCTGCGTCTTGGCTCCCTGATCATTAGCTCAGCCATGAGCACTCTTTCATACTGAAACATGTTGTTCCCTGCAATACAAAATCTATCTGCAGTTCTGGGGATAATTCAGTTCAAAACCACTCTCCAAAGATATATTTATATATAAAAATATATATACATATATAAGCTTGCATGATTTCTAACTCCTGCGTTACATTCTTTCAACCCACATTCAGTAGGCTTTGCAGCCTCAAGCAACCTTAAAGGTCTCC
Source organism: Mesitornis unicolor (assembly GCF_000695765.1). Taxonomy (NCBI): domain Eukaryota; kingdom Metazoa; phylum Chordata; class Aves; order Mesitornithiformes; family Mesitornithidae; genus Mesitornis; species Mesitornis unicolor. The sequence continues at coordinate 14,731 of NW_010182576.1, read as the reverse complement.
CCCAGACATGCCTTCTGTTTCATGCTATAAAATTATTGCTCTTGATAGGCTGAAACAAGATCCTCATATTTTTTCAGACAATTTCAACTAGAAAATACAAGATATTAAAAAACAATCTTATCTCTAAGCATCTGAGACACCATGTAGGTTCCTGAGAAGGAAGCCCAGGGCTATTGTGGATGCAGTCAGCCTGTTTGAGAGAGGGTCCAGGGGTCTCCTTGTAGTGAATGCATTTAGCAATGTAGGTACAGCCAAAGAAACTAAGCATAAAGCTCATTATTCAGGCAAAGGATGGCAAATGCACATTGCATTAGTGGCAACAAACAACAACAGAACTTCATCCCCCTGCACAAAATATGTAATGCTTTGGTCCCACCTGTATCTTGTGTAAGATTTGTTTACCAAACACCTTAATGTGTATCATTCCACAGAAATGTTTAGACAAATCTAAATACCTGACTTTGGCAAACACTTCTGCATATATGTTACTCTACTAATGCAAATAATTAGCTTCATTGGGTCTCAGTGATTAATCATGTACTTAGGTGCTTTTTGCACTGGATCCCAAACTGTGTTCAGAGTTTAAGTGGGCAAGACTGCTTTTTATGGGCCTGCTCCACTAGGACTCTAAATAAAAATATATGCAGTCCAGCGCCTTCAAAGACTGTTAGTCAGCCCCTTGAGTACATTATACTGACCTATAATAAAATGGACTCCTTTTTGATCTGAGGAAAATGTGTCCAGTCATAAACTACACTTTGTTATATCCATCCTCAGCTTTCGTTCATATGCCAAAAGTCTACTACTCCTGCAGCCTTTGAAATGATTAAGAATTTCGCCACTGCTGACACCACACTAAATCAGGATGAGTTTTCTTTAATACAAATGTGTAAATCTAAGATGAAGAGTTAAAGACAGCTTTTCAGCTCTGCAAACTTGGCTATGCTTTAGTAAAGCTGAGTTCATTTACGAGAGCTGTTCTCACAATTTCGAGCAGCACATGAAAACTTTCCTATTGTAATTACACTTTTTTTATTCATTCCCTATCACTTTCTTAAAACTACTAGGCATGCACAGTATTCTGTGTTATTTCAAAACAAAGTAAAATTCAATGAGTCTTATACTTTAAATAAAGGAAGAGATTTAAGTAAGTACTTGAGTTTATTGATTTTTATGGTGTTTAACTATACACTTCAATTAGCACATCGGTAAATATGCTGCCAATTCATAATCTTGGTTTATTTGCTAAGAATTGCATTATCTGTCCTGTCCTGTATTAGTCAGTCTAGGTCACCCATGCCCAGCTCTCCCTTTGAACATCTTCTTCATCTCACTCCTCTAATATTTGTTCTCTATTTGTCCTTCAGTGGTTTAGGAACTGCTTCTTTGTTTACTTTTAGAAAACAAACCTTTTAAAGATACAGATTTCGCACCTAAGCAGTCTTTCCGTCACTAGCTAAAGATGAAACTTTATGAGTAAGATTAAAGCTTATTGAATATCCAGGTTAGAAATTAAGCTGAGTACATGCAGTCCATCATTACTTGAGACAGACTTGGTATCACGATTCTGTATTGAGTCCTTTAATTCAGAACTGTGTCACCAGAAGGTGAAGGGTTTGACTTCTGCTGGTCATGGCAAGACACAGCTACGTTACCTCTGCTTTTTATTTTTTCCTTGGCATTTTATCTTCATGGTGTTCCCCAGCCACCTATGAGGCAGTCACAGATGTGTATACATACCCTTTTTTCCTGGTATCACAAACTACTCATTTCCACATGCTACTGATCTGATTAACAACTAATGCCAGTTTCTAATTGTTAGTATAGTATAAATGTTAATTTTGTAAGTGCCTTAATACTCTGTGCATAACTTAACAATTGCAAAATTAAGAACTCCCTGATTACAATCTAAAGTGGGACTAAGAAGAAAAAAGGATATTGTATACGCAGTGGCTCATTACATTCCACCTCAGCTTTTAAGGATTACTTATGTGCCATTTCTATTACAGTCACATGTAAAGGGCCACCACTGCACCTTCTCTCCACTGCACTATACTGAATCATACAATAAACAGCATTTTTTTCTTTAACAACATTAAGATAGGAAGCATATGCCTGCAAGTATTACATATATCACACTGTGGCAAACATTTTCAAATGAAAGCATGAGAAACCGATGGGCTGTACCTCTCAAAGAGCAGGTATGTTATACAAATTATAGGTTTAACCCTGGCTCTCTGAGAGACAGATTTATGATTGCTTGCAATAGACTAAATTCCCTTTAAGGGTGCTGCCAGGTATTTCTAATTTTTTAAAAACAAACCAATTTGATTTCCTACAGGTTAGCTCATCCTTGTAATTGAGGGGAAAAAAAGATAATACAAGAAAAAAGAGGACGGATAGGCTAGGATATACGACATAAGAGGATCTGTACTCAACAGTTAACCTCCCTTGTCTTATTTTGCAGTGTGTCTGATGTGTGTACATGGGTTTATGTATATGTCCTTCTCCTGTTTGTCTCTCATAATCACTGATTCTCCCCGAAGTATGTCTTTGACTTGTAGGTAGTACCTTGCCTTTCGTCTTTATATAACCATTCTCTCCCTTGGTTTTCAACACAGTAGCCTGTTTCTTCCTCTTAGCTCCCACATGGCAATCACACCCCTTTGCTATATAGACATGCAGTTCCTCAATTCTCAGCACATACACTTATCTAAATTTTCTTAAACTTAGTAATATATCTGTTCTGTTTTTGTTCTGCTGGGCTCCACCCATGGGAAAATATGGTCCTTATATTCCTAAGGGAGAGTAGCAAGTAGTTTAAGCTATACTGTCCTATAATAAAATAATCACATACATTATTTGTTTAGGGTATCATCACATAACCTTGCTCTATTTCCAGTTTGAAAGACATACTGCACCTTCTTGTTTTAAGTTGGCACACTGTGAAATATAAGTGGGACTGACCAAACATGGGCAGTAATTAGTGCTCTTTAAAACCTATAATCACAGTTTTCATTTTATCTTACACATAGTTGTGAGAGCATATGATAGCCGATATATAGAGGAGCATATATTCACACCAATGACTTTTTACATGCATATTATCATCAGACAGTCATAATACTATAACACGTAGCATACATTTTAAAGGTCTATCTTTATCTTCTTTCTTATTTTTCTTTACCCAGCTTTGTGGTTGTTTTATCATTTCTCACCCAGAAGCTTTGTGTCTCCTCTCTAGTTTGAGAATGAAAGAGTATGAACACCACAAACTCTGCAGGGAGTGCAGGAAAATTGCTATACAGCGTGGTTTCCTGCAGTTTCATGGTTTCTTACACAGACAGAAGCACAGAAAAGATGCTGAATCTAGGGCAATTCTTCCAGCTTTGCACTACACTGTATGTGGCAGTGCGGAAGCTGAAGGGGTCACTATGTATGACCAGAAACAATGAAGGAATCTCTGTCTAATGAGAAAGGAGGAAAAAGCATTTTTTGTTCCAGATACTCAAGCATTCATCTTACTATGGTGTTCAGCTTTAGTTATTTTAGGGACATTTCATGTCCCTTGCAAGATACAACTGTCAACTTCCAACTTCTTTGTCTCCTAAGCCTGCCAAAAGCATGCATTTTGCTATAGGTACATTTTTCAAAATTATTCACACAACTGAAAAGTAATTCTGATTTTATTTTCTTTCTTTCTAATCCAACTTTGCCCTTTCCTTCCGTTTCTCTCTTGCTCCATATTTCCTATTGCCAATGGAAAGGGGAGAAAACAACAAAACCTGTGGGTATCTGCTGGGGTGAGGTAACCATTGTTTGGAAGACTATTTCTGTATCCAGCATCACCAGGGATCAGATAAAATATGGAATCCCTGGAAACAACAGCCTAGGAATTACATCTTTGAGTAAGTAGTAAGCAGTAGGGTCAGGCTCCTGCATGGTATCTGCCTGTAAACATAACTTCAGCAAGCCAGAGAAGACTGTTGGTTATTCTGTAGTCCCGCTTTCATTCTGGAATATAAAGTAGCATAAGAATGAGATTATGGATGTTTGAGGACTATGCTGAACTGCCCATGGAACTCGCAGACATTACATAAATGGATGTGCCTCACAGACATTCTCCAACAGAGAGGTTTTCTGCACTGGTTTAGGTTTGTTTTCTACGGATATGAAACTCAGAAAATTCAGTGCTTAATTCAGACTTAGCTCCTCTAAAGTATGGAGCAAGTACTGTCAACCTGAGCACCTACATTTTGTTGTCTGAACTTAAAGGTGTAATTGACAGTGCTGAAGTGGGAACCATCCATCCTCCCCCAGAGGTTTTTCAGACTCTCTGGGGATCACTGCCAGCCTACTGCCCTTGGTGACAAGCCACGTCCATCAGCTGCCTCCTGATCATCTGCAACCACTGGAAACTGTAATCAAATTGGACAAAAGGAGAGAGTTCCAGTATGCTGAATTCCATAAAATGTTATGAAATTAGACAGCTGGATAGAAAGAAGGGGTATTTGTGTCTATGCTGAGGTCAAGAAGCTCATTCACCATTGGACATCACAAAATCAATATAGGCAAGGTGTGCTACCAACTGAACTCCATTCATTCTGCTACTTTGGGAATAAGTTTTTTGGCACCTGTCTTAAGCATGAGGGAACTTTCTTCATCTGATGATAAATTGTGTTTAATCACTTTTACCTACCTAAGTGATTATCATGGTATTGTGCAATGGATTTATCAGTTCTTCTGGATTTATTCCCTCTTGCAGGTTTGAATCAATGATGTACTAAAAAAAATTAGAAAGTGTAGGTTCTTTACTAAGAATGCAAATTTAAATTATTCCTGGATGCTACTTTTATTCTGCTTTTGAAGCATGGGGGTTTTTTGCACCTTTTGTTCCTAAAAACATATTTAAATAGCTCAACTAACATGGGGAACAGGTAAAAATGTTGTAATTCCTCAACAGCTACTATCTACCAACTTCTGTTGTGTACCAGCTCATTTAGTCCATGTTGAAACAGAAACTAATACTCCTTATAACATATGTAAGATATTTTAAGTAACAAACTAATAATGTCAAGGCCATTTTATATATTTAAGTACTTAAGAATAAAAAAAGGGTTTTTTCTGAAAGACCAGCTGACAAATTTTTTTAGTTTTCAATAGAAGGCTTTAGACTGCTACCAGACAGAAGTGGAGAGCTATGCTGACTTTAAGAAGTAAGCTAGAACAGAGTAAAGCTTCACATACTAACTTAAAGGAATCATAGTTAAGCCATCTAAAACTAGTACATACACAGGATACTGAGGTTGCATGTTTATTTTCTGCTATGTGAAAGAAATAATAATTTATATTGAGTTACTTGCCATCTTAAAATGATTGAGCCTCATGTCTTCTGCACGGTTTAGTACTTTCAAAGTGGGACAAGTAATTATCTCTTACATAATAAGCCATCTGCATGGATATAATTAAACATTTGCTCAGTTGTATTTGATATTAAACCAGAAAAAGAATGTGGTTAAGTAGCATTTATCATGCCAAAGATGCCAAAATCAGCTGAAAATCCATCTATAACATACCAGTTAGTTGCTAAGCTTTTAAAGGGGTCTTGAATAGATCTCAAAAGTGATGCTGCATAACTCAGGTTGACATGGTAACGTGCATAGTAAGGAAAATCTCAGCTTTATTAGCAATTTCGTTTTAATTCCCTCCCCTTTTCATATGCTTCCCTCAGTTTCTGGATTAAATGTATCTTAAGAGTCTCTGATTGTAACTCATAATTATTTGGCATAATTAAAATGGTGTGCTAGTCTTTTATTTTGTAGGCAGCAGAATAGTAGCAAGTCTATGAGATGAATCCCTAGCAGTATTTTTAATGACCATGTTAAATTTAGTGCTGTTCTGAGAAAGATTTTGTGAGTTGCTTGGTTAATAGGATGCTTGCTATATTAGGACTGATCTGGCAGCACTCTCCCAGAGGAAACAGGCAGAAAAGAAGAAATTTTCTCAGTATAGCTACTCTAACAAACATATAAGCTGTTAAGGGTCAATGACCAGAGCCATAAGCCCTGAAGATTCTTGCTAAGCAGACAAGCTAGAAGAGCCATAGCTTGAGATCACAGGCTGAAGGGGTGATAGCAGGGGCAAAAAGGACTCTGTGAGACAGAGGTGAGAGCAACTTTGCCAGAACAAAATTGAGCCATAATCAACACTCAACACTGAGGCTTCATAAATGACCATCACAAAAATGTATGTCTTAAAGTAATATAATCACTTTAGATTTTTGAAAAAATATTTATCTCTAAAAGCTTTACTTCTTCTGCAAAATAGACCATACTTTGTTTTTAACAAGGATTCACATCTTTATACATTCCTTAATTATCTTCTGTGCATGAGAGCACTACAGATTGGTGTATGGTGTGGGATGTGTCTGGCACCTTATATCATGTGACTGAGAGGAGGGAGGAAGGGAGGGAGGGAAGGAACTGCAGAGCTAGGGCATCTCTGAGGAACATGATAGAACAGGAAAGCAAAGTGCTGTGCTGCATGAATGCATGAGGTACAGACAGAACTAAAGAGGAGAGGCAAGGATCTGTTTCATTGTGTGACACTTGACAGGTCTGCCAGATGCAGAATCCCAAAGGCACTGAGAGTCATCCAGCCTTTTGGGGAACTCATGGATGACAAATGGAGTACTTCAGCTTCAAGGCTGATTGAGGGATAGGAGAACTGTGAGATTCCAGAGGATAAATAAAGGCAGACTCGGAGTGACCAAAAAAAAAAGCTTAGCTGAAGCTTTCCCTGCAGCCATGACACTGGGGATTCTTCAACCCCCAAAATAACTTACCACTTGGAAAAGTGAGATATTATCATCACACTAGACAGCAGTGTTATGGAGCGAGAAATGAGTGTTTAAGTTAATCACCTAGTTTTACAGGGGAACCTGTATTTACCATGGAAATACTGACATCACTGTGCGAGAACTCTTACAAAGGAAATCTAATCAAGGAATCAGAAATACTTTAAAAGAAACCTGACAAATGAAAGAACAGAAAAGGTCTTCCTCTTCTCTGATAACTGTGTAACTAACAGGATGTGAAAAACAGTTGAAACTAGCTTCCACAAGAAGCTCCCCATGTCTACTTAATGTCTGATTCCTTCCACACTGGCATTCCAGAGCATCAAAAACCCCAGCCGTTTTTCAAATAGACAAGTGGGTTTTCTGTAGTTCAGATAATTCTAAATGTAATAACTCTGATAAAATTAAACTGAGGAAACAAAACAAGAATTATTGTTTGGAGGCAGTTTCCCCTATGCCTATACCATCCAAAAGGGAAGAAAGAAAAGAGAAATTTTAATGTCACTATCTACTGTAATATCATCAATTGTTAAGCTTAATAAATGCTGGTTTTCCACATGGTCTTGGTTTATTGAAGCTTCACAAACTTAAACCCTGCATGATTTAAGATTCTTTATTTTAGAGCTATAAAGAGGTATAATTCTGTTTATGTAAAACAGCCCTTCATAAATTTTCAAGGGATTTTTTACATTAAACTTTCCTATACTAAAGCAAAACTAATTAGTTCTTCAAAACAGAGAACTCTTAATTCCACTTTCATGGCAAATTAGGTTTCATTTTGTTGACATCTAAGAGCATGTGGATTAACTTGCTTAATACTACTTTCCTTTCTATCAACAATGGTTTGAACGTAATCTTAAGATTTGTGTTTGAGGTTTTTTTTCTGGCTATTAATGTTATCAGCCTCTTTTTGTCAAAATTCATGTTTAAGGCTATACGTGAATATATTTCACATTGATTGAACCTAAACTTCCAAAATGTAAACACATGGACAAGCAGTAAAAGAGTTACCTGGTGATGCAGAACTGCCAGCTACCCTATTCTCTTCTAGGCTTCATTAGCTTCCCCACACAGACATCGTTACTGTATAGCTAACAACAGCTCCATTTCTTATCACAGGATTGAGCTGACAATCCAAAGAGCTTTAAAATGACAGAAAACATCTATATACCCCAACCTTGTGTTTTGTAACAAGTAATTCTAAATAGCCCCTCTTAAATATCTTTAATTTTGAATCATTCCAGATCATTGTAATTTAGACTGGCTAAAGAGTTTGCAAGGTCAAGTTTTTAATGAACACTGGGGTAGCTCTAGTTTGGTGCAGTAGAACTGGAGGTACCTGGAACTGTCCAGACAGGTAGTGTGTTGGGCAGGTTTCGGTTTTGTATTTAGGCTTCTAAAGTCTGAGTCCAGTTTTAGGCATTTAAGTTCTTCCTTTGGGTAAGGGGAGAAGACTGCCAGTTATGTTTACTTGCCTTCTCCATTTAGTAGCTGTTTAGTTTCTCTCAAAGAGAGCCTGTAACTTTCATCCTTTTCCTCTGTGTATACTGTTCGGGTTATCTGCATTCCTGACAGAATCTGTGATGACTGTGGAAATACTATACTTTGATTTTACCTTGAGCCATGTTACTACAAGTCAGAACTACTCTTACAGTATCATTGTTAATTAAAACTGTCCATTCTATCAGACATAAAATTATTACTGCCTCTATAGTTACCTTTGTTTTTCTTTAGCAATAAGATATTCAGGATTGATATCTGTGATGATTCTGTTTGTCTTTCACCTGATGAACCTTACTTACGGTGGCTAAGCATGCTGGAATTAGCATCAACAGAGTCATTATTAAAAAGTACTTCTCTAGACCTTATATTATCAATAATTTGGAGATAAAGTTATTTGCTGCTCAGCATCTTAAACCAATATTTACTATTTTTCTGTACATTAATGGTATTAGACAGGCTGAAATCGTTAACATTAACATGATAGTTTGGAACTTGAATATCCTCTAAATTAATGAGAATAGGACTTTCAGCCATAATGTAGACAAATTTTTAATTAAATGTCATTAAATCAATTCTACCTGCTGTTGTGCATAGCCACAGGGTGGTCAAGTGGAAGGACCATCAGTGAAGGAGTCTTTTCAGACCGAAGAAGAAGTAGACCAGGATCCCTCCATAGTACATGGCATCTAGAAGGTGAAAAAACTACTATGTGGTGAAAATTTGAGGCACCTCCCAGGTCACTAATATCTTCCCATTTCATTTCTCCTCTCTGAATGGCCTAGGATTTCCCCCGTTGTTTTCCATTTTCTGCCCTCACATGTCCTTTAGTGATTTGAGATTCCCTGGCTGGTTACTTTCCTGAGAATGAGCTAAGGTCTGTTCCTCCCTCTCCTCACAAAATCCTGCCTCAGGGACTGTGATGTTCCAACTCTCTTCTGACTGACAAGACCTGCATGGCAAAATAAAAAAAATATTTGGGGATTTGCTTCAAAAGTGCCAACAGTTGGTGCAGAATTTCACCCTCTAAATTCTTATGGGAATCAGACCCTTTTTAAAAATAATGTTTGTAAAGATTGTGTCCAACCCTAGCCTCTCTAACTTATTTTTAAAACACTGGTAAAAGAAAGTACCATATATGCTGTTCACAGGTGATTCAAAAAAAGTGTACAATTTGTGTATTTATATTCATAAAACATTCCAGCTTTCCCTCAAAAATTAAGATTATAATAACAGTTCTGTCAGATATGTATCTTGCTATACTGCATGGCAATGGAGAATGTTTTGGAGACAGGTGGAGTTGTTTCACAGGTAGGCTTTGGCCTGCCACACAGATAGTCCATTTCTAATTAATAATCCCAAATGACAGGGTTTAGGTTCAATTTGTTAACCAATATGAGCAAGCAAATCAAATCAGACAAACAGCTCTTTAAACATGTCCTTAATAATACCTGAAATAATAGTATCTGAAGCACATCAGCAATATCTGAAAGCAAAAAAAAGAGAGACCTTAGCCTGACAAACCATACATTTGTTGACACAGTTAAAATACCCATGGAGTATCAAAAAGTGAAATACTGTAATTTTTCAATACAAAACATGCTCACTTTACAATGGGACTTCTTTCCAGTGAACAAATATATAGAAATAACTTAAGGATGTTTTATCCAATGACCAGCATGTAATTACATCTGCTTTATGCAGAGAGAGTTAATTCCTGCTCTATAGCCTATTTTTAAAATAATGAATTTCTTGAGAAGTCAGTTATAAGCAAATAAACAAGATTATAAAAAGAGTCTTTAACTGTGAATGATATTACCTGATTAAAAAATCCAGTTGTACAGTTAGAGGGGATATTGTTTTTGTTAAAAATATCCTAACTGAAGAGAAATGCAGAAGGACAGATAATAGAGCAAAAACTTTTTATTTATTCATTACTGTAAGCATGGACAAGTGGAATGTCAACCACAGACACAGGAGAAATAATCAGTGAGAAATTTTGCAGCCAGAAATACTACGGACTAAGAGAAAAATTAAAAAATATCATTGTGAACAAAATTAATCCTAGCAAAATCATAGATCTGTTGATACGCACTAAGAGTTGAAATAGTCAATAACGCTGCAGAACAGACAGAAGTATTCAATGCATATTTCTGCAGAATACAGACCCATCCCATTCATGAGTGCCATATATCTTTGCTTAAAATAATATGCAGATAATTTTTGATACACAGGTAGTTTAATTCTAAAAATGAATTTATTACTGGGCTGCCTGAACAACTAATGTTGCTATTTAAAAAATTAAAAAATATTGAAGAAGTATTAAAAACTTGAATAAAGCCAGGGTTGGACAACATAAAAAATATTACCTTGATTGCATAATTCTAGCTGCACCGGAATCAGTAGCAGGTAAAATACCTAAAGGTCTGATAAGTGATATAATCAATACAGAAAAAGATAGTGTAATTAGTGCCTGTGAGCATGTCAAATTGGGTAGATTTCTGGGTGAAACTGTCGAATATGATTGATAAAGGCGACTGCATTGACATATGCTTTTGCAAAGCAGCAGACATACAGCAGTACATCAATCTAATTAAGTGATTAGCATTATACAAAATTAGTGTGACACATAATAATTAGTTAAAAACCTGCTACATGACAAATCTCAAAAAGTAACTATACACAGCTAACCATTATCCCTTGGGTAATTCTTGAGGCTTTCATAGAATTCTGTTCTTTTTCATAAGCGAGTTTTTCCCAATGTGTTCCTGGTGCCAGGACTTGGCCGCCCCACCTCGTACCTCTGCAGTGACCGTTGGCTGCTGCAGCTCCAGCGGCTCCCACCCCTACTGGGAGCTGGTACAGGCTGCTTGCGGGAGTGGGCATATGCCACCGTGCCAGCACCGGTTCCCTCTGCCTGGCTTGGCATCCTGAGAGCCCAGTGCCTCTCTGATGTGAAGTGGAGTGAGCTCTAAATATACCCTTGACACCGCTGCCTTGGGGGACTGAGCCCCGCATTTTAGAAATTGCTGTCCTCTGCTACTACATACATTTATGAGTGATCTGAAGGAATATTTAACAGCCTTAATGGCAAAATTTACAGATGACATAAAATGCATAAAGCACTAAATAATGCAAAGAAAAAACACTTTTTCTATAGGGAAATTGACATCCTTTAGTAAGGCAGGATCACTTGAACATGCTTTTTGAGACAGCTGAATGCAAGGTCATTCAGCAGGAACAAAGAATGTAGGTCACATTTTGAAGACTGGAGACTGTGTCCTGGAAAGCAGTGACTCTGAAAAGGATTTAGGGGTTACAGTGGTTAGCCAACTAAAGAGAAGCTCCCAGAACAATGTTGCAAGGCATTTAGTACAGCCTTCAGATACAGGAGTGTTGAGTGGTGACGTAACTGCATCCAATTCTACTGTATGCTTTTAACAAAGATGCTTAAAAATGAGAAATGTTCAGAAAAGCACTGTTGGGATACTGTTAAGTCTGAAAAACCTGATTAATAATAACAAAGCGAAGAAGTCCAAGTTACTTACTTTATACAAAGTGGGATTAAGAAGTGACTGTATTATGGTTTATAAGGAAGTGCTGCAGAGTGCTCAGGAAACACCATATTCCAAAGTTTGTCCAATGAGGAGAAACAATTTTATATTAGCAAAACAGTACACTCTTTTAACAGGGCAACTGTATATACTGTTGAAATACTTTATGCAAGCTTTGTTTTTATTTAGAATTGCATTGTTTTAATTTAAGTTGTGGACAAACACATGAAAAAGGTAAAGGAAGAGCATCTTTTTAAGTGCTTTAAAAAGAAAAGCATGGCAAGCACACATGACAAAGGCAAACTGACTGTACGGTATTGTGTTGTGTCTTCATGTTCAACACATCTGTAAATTAACAAAAGAATGCATTTTAAAAGGTATTTTCCTATTAGGTTTATACTACAGTATTGATTTATGTGGTATTATTTTCTTTTGACCTGTTTTTCATTTTAACATAATCAGAGTGAAGATCTGTGAAGTATTTTGCACACTTAGGCTAGATGTAAATAATACATGTCAGAGAGATGTAAACACCAATGGGAGAAATAAATTATGTACGTGAACACAGGGCACTATAGCTAAAGTAATGAGCTGAAACATAGGAAACTTCCATTAAACTGATAGTCAGAAAAAAAAATCTTTATTATTGAAGGAATTCAACTTTGAAGAGATGTCTCCTTTGGGAAGTAGAAGACATTCCTGAGACATTTATGAACTGGACAAAACAGCACTGAAGAATAGCAAAGAACAATCCCTTGTCAGGACCAGGATGGTCTTTTCCATCTCTAATTTTCACGATCCCCTGGTTTTTTTTTCCTTATAATTTAAAACTGTCATGAATATTTTATTTGATTGTTGACCTACAAAAGAAGTGGTTTGAAGAATAGAATCTTATTGGAAGATTACCAGAATTCTTTTAAAATTAGTTCCCATTCTCCCATCAAGTACACCAACATTACCAATATCACCATATCTGTTATATCTAAACACAGACCAGATTTTCAAAAACAGTAGACTAAAAAGCAATATGCCTGGTGAAACACTCAGCGTGGATGTGATCAATTTTTAGGAACCTGCATCTGAAAAATGTCAGTCTTTAGGAAAGTGCCTCAGCGCCCCGTTGACCATAGGGGAAGAATTAAGTGCCTTAGAACACAATCTACTAAAATGAAGCTAGTTGGTAAGAGCGTGCCGAGGACAGAGTTGTACATTGAATTATGAATCTCTCTGATGTTCAGGTATTTTAATGCTGTTACTCCTTCGAGCAGAGGTTTTTCTAAAGGTTTTAGGTGCTCAATTCTCTTTCAATAACCATGGAAACAAGTGTAGCCAGAAGACCCCATCTCTGCTCTATACTTTAGTGATTAGAGAACTCCTCCAGGATGATGAAGACACAGCAATTAATTTTTTCCCCTTTAAGGAATCTCTTGTCTCCTAAGAGCCTGTTTGTGAACTATTCTAGGGGAATAGAAAAGGAGTGCTCCATCCACTTCTTTTGAGCCTGTTACAGTTTTTGTAGACCAAAGGCTTCGTTTGCCTTCAGACAGATTAAGCAGGAGCTTCTATTCTGATTAGAATATCTGGTCTATCACTGGGAGCAGGGCACCCTGGCCTTAAGTCTCTGCTCCACTGATTGTTTCTGGATTTATGGATATAAAACACAGAAATGGTCTGTAATACAGTCACACAAAGCCATCTTTTGTCCTTTCCAACTGACTGCCATAACCATGAGGTTACAGACTAATTCCCTCTCTCTGATCTAATGCATTTTTAATTCTTTCAGAGTACAAAGTGGAGCAGCTTCAACAGAAGGGACAGACTGTGTTTTCTTCTGTTCTATGTCCCCCCGGACTGTGGACTGTTTACCTGACAAGTAGAAGACAGTCGTAGGCTTTGTTGCACAAAAGAAAGCAAACCAGGTCCTTCACCCTGAGAATGTTTTAACCAACGATATTTTTAGAATAAAATGAAGAATAACCAAGCTTTTGAGAAGAAAGCATCAGATATGGCTGACATTTTGTGTGGAGGTTGACTTAGGAAACATGCTGCTAGACCTGAGGGGCTCAGATGTTAAGAGGAGTGAGTCAGTCAGACAAAGCCTGAGATGCCTTTGGGCAAATGCATCTTCTGGGAAATTTAAGCCTAAAAACTGTAACACCTATGGTGGTTAATCACCTCCAAGGTCAACTGTAACTAAGCAAGCAGTGTGAGAAAGCCTGGTTCCAGTTCTGGTACCCAAATTCCACACCAATCCCACTTTCAGTACTCCATCCCTGCCACAGGGCTCTGGCAACTGGGTGGGCTTTCAGCACTTTGGGACCAGGTGAACCTCATGGAATCGCCAAGTGGCACATATGGTAAAAATACTTCTAAAGGCGCTTTTTAGGACGCCAGGCCAGGACTTGGCAGCGCCGACAGCTGCACCCGGCCAGGCACAACCCTGCCCCGCACACAGGCAGGCCCCGTTCGGGCACACCTCACCGGCCGGTGCTCCTCGGGGCAGAGGGAGGTGGCGGGCAGGCAGCGACCCGTGGTCCGGCCAAAAATTACTTCAGGGGGAGCCCACTGGGAGCGGAACCGATCGTTCCAGCGCGCCCTCTCTCCCCCGCGGTCAAGGCGCGGTGCTGGGGCGGGGGAGGCGGCTTCGGCGGTGGCCCCGCAGCGCCGAAGTAAGAGAGGGCCCGCAAAGGGAGAAAGAGAGGGGGAGACGACGGCGGCAGCGGCGGCGCCGCCCTCTGGAGAGAGCGACGGGGAGAGGCTGGTGTGAAGAGCCGCATTTCAATGAGGGCCGGGCTAATGCAAATCACTGCAATCGGCAGCA
>NW_010182575.1:0-792 GCF_000695765.1 Mesitornis unicolor | reverse complement strand
CCTGATGCAGAAACACCGGATCAACGCGGTGGCCACGCAGGGGACCTTCAACACCTATGATTGGCTGACGCGCTACATCGTGCTCTACGGGGACCACCCCACCAGCTGGAAACCCTTCTTCCAGCAGGGCAGCAACTGGGTAGGGGTGCCCGAGGGTCCCTGTGGGTGGGGGTCCCCTGGGGGAAGCAGAAACCCCCAGCCTGGAGCGAGGTACTGACGACAGCCCTTCGTTCCCAGACATTCTTCGGGAATGTGAATGAGAGTGGGGTGGTACGGCACGACCTGCACTACCCCATCCTCGCGCGCTACATCCGCATCATCCCGGTGGCCTGGAACCCACGTGGGAAGATTGGGCTGCGCCTGGGCCTCTATGGCTGCCCCTACCGTGAGTACCCACCCCGAGGGCTCTGGCAGTGCCCTGTGGGGTGAGACTCTGGCCCTGCACCTGCGTGGCAGGGGGCCAGCTCCTGGCTCCGGCATTCCCAGAAAACCCTTCCCAGAGGGGATTGTGTCCAAGCGTCTACAGTCATTAGTGCTGGCATAGCCCATAGCGGATGGGAGCACTCCTGTGCAGGGCAGTGATGTGGCTGGGGCTGCTCCACTCTCCCCAGGGTCCCATGTGCTCTACTTCGACGGCGACGATGCCATCTCCTACCGATTCCGGGCCAAGAGGATCAGCACCGTTGAGGATGACATCTCCTTCAACTTCAAGACGCTGGAGCAGGACGGGGTGCTGATGCATGGGGAGGGCGCGCAGGGCGACTACATCACGGTGGAGCTCAAGCAGGCCCA
>NW_010182574.1:0-1146 GCF_000695765.1 Mesitornis unicolor | reverse complement strand
CTTTTCCAACCGAGCAATTCTGTGATTCTGCGACTGCAATCCCCATTCCCATCCCCCTGCACCACTGCGAGGCAGAGAGGTAAAGGAACCGGGAACAAAGCTGAGCCCGGCAAGAAGGGAGTGGTGGGGGAAGGTGTTGATTTTAAGACCTGGTTGTATCTCTCCCTGTTCTATTCTGATGCTACTGGTAATAAATTAAATTGTTTGTTCTCTCCAAGATGAGTCTATCTTTTGCCCTGACCATAAGTGGTGAGCAGACCTTCCCTGTCCTTTGTTTTGCCTTACGAGCTGTTTGTTTTCTTTTCTCCCCATCCCACTGGGAAGGGAGAAGTGAGCTAGCAAGCCTTGTGGTGCTCAGTTGCCCACTGGGCTTCAACCACGACAGACTCTTAGTGAAAAAGCATCCCACAGAAGAATCTGGAAAATACGTCACTTTGGAAAATAAACCTAGTATGGTTCACAACCTAATACAACATAAAGCTTTGTAGTCCAGATATATGGGTCAAAGCGGTAGATCTCATGTCAGAAAGCAGTTGCATTTTAACACATTTCTAGGGGAAGCTCACCTCAGTGACCAGGTTAGAGAATACACCTGCATGCTAGTGAGATCACGACTGACAGCTGTGACACGGGATTTCTCATCACTTTGCTTTTGTGTACAAGCGTCCAGATATGACTGAACTCGTCTTTCACAGGGCGCTACACCTACTTCAGCACTAGAAGAGCGACAGCTGTGATGGCTGAATGAAGTATGGAGAAAACCACATACCATCCCCTGTTCGGCACCACAAGGACAGGCTGTGCAGGCGCGGACCTTCACGGCCCCACGCTCGGGACCGGACACCGCCCGCTGGCCGGCGGCCTGCACTCAGCCGGGCAGCCCTCAGGCGCCTGGAGGCTCCGACGGGAACCCGAGGGACGGAGCACGGCAAGTCCGTCCAGCTCCCCCCAGGACTCTCCCGCCTCGGAGAGGCCCTTCCATACGCTTCACGGAGCAAGGGCACCGATGACTACCTGCGGCAGGGCCTCCTCACGTCCCGGCCGCGATCCCAACGGGTACGGTGCGAGGTCACGTCCCGGACCGCGTTTCCCGCACGCCGGTAACAAGACGTCCTCATCCAGGCCAGCTTCGCCAGCGGCGAGGCA
>NW_010182573.1:1909-19478 GCF_000695765.1 Mesitornis unicolor | reverse complement strand
CCAACTCCTAACATTCTGTCATTCTGTGATCTTCAGCTCTTGTTGCAAGTTGCTGCTCACTATTTAGTAGTTGTTGAATTTCACTTCAGAGGTAGCTGCATATTAGTGGTAAGCAGCCCAGTTCTTGTAAGGTACTTTATGTTTCTTTAAGATGAAGGGTACTACGTAAATAGAAACCATCAATCTGTTTGTGTAACTCTGCTTTGTGCAGGGTGCTTGTGATTTTTTAGTCTCCACAGGTATGCAAAAAATGTGTTTTATATGTGCTTATGTTCTGTGTGAATTATCAATAAAGAATTAAGTAAACTGAAAAATAACATCTTCTGGTTGTTTACCTCTTAAATCTAGCTGTTTTATGAAACAAAATTTAAAATAATTGGATGGCTTATGAATACCTGTCAGCTAGTTAAACTTACAGGAAAAAAAGAAATTAAATAAATATGTGAAAGCTCAGAGCTTGAACATATTACTGCTGCTTTTTTTGAAATTTCATTTAAAACTCTGGAATTTGTAGTCAGTTCAACGAGAGGTTGGAGAGTGACATATATCTGAGTGAAAATGAAAGGCTTTTCTGCAAGGTTCTTCTGAGATGTGACTCTGCATCCTTAATCAACAGACATGGTTTGGTTGATGGTTGGTTGATGGTTCCACATCAATCGGATGTGGAATGCAGATATTTACTTCTTAAGGTGGTTTCATAAATAATATTTTTCCCTCCATCCTTCGGTGAGGTGCCACCAGAAGGCATAAAGACCCTGTTTGTTTCATTGGCTTTCCACCTTGGTCTCTCTGTTTTCTTCCGCTTCTGTCATCCCCTGTTTGTATGTGTTAGCTTCTTAATGTAGGAGCTGTAACCCTCCTGACCGTGTCAGTTTGTACCCTGTCAGGAACGTGTTATGTGCACATGATCTTCACACTCTTGGTAACTTCATCTGAACGTTTATAAAGCATGATTCCACACAGGAGAAACAAGATGAGCACCAGTTTAGAGAGACTGAGTAACAATGGAGCTGAGAAAATCTGGACAAGAAGTGGTACTATGCAGCAGCGCGTTCTGCTGAAACATGCAAATGTCAATTTTTTAGGTGCATTTTGGAAGGAAAAAAAGATGTCTTCAAAGAGCCAACCACAGAATTAAATACTTGTAATCATTAACAGGAAGTCTACAGGTTTTTTGATTCTTTAATGCTAAGAAAACATATGTGTTTCTTTTACACAGGAGAATCCCTTCAAGGAAAGAATTGTGGAATCTTTCTCAGAAGATGGAGAGGGGAGCCTCAGCTTCAATGATTTTGTGGATATGTTCTCTGTGCTCAGTGAAATGGCTCCCAGAGAGCTTAAAGCAATCTATGCCTTTAAGATCTATGGTACTGTATTGGGATGCTTTTGTATGCCTTTTGCTTGGACTAAATGAGTATGAGAGTTGTTGGTGATTTTTTTTTGTTGGTTTTTTTTTTTGATTGTTTAGATTTTAACACGGATAACTTCATTTGTAAATCAGACTTGGAAAAAACTCTCAATAAGCTGACCCGAGAAGAGCTGACAGCAGAAGAAATCACTCTGGTCTGTGAGAAAGTGATAGAAGAAGCTGACATGGATGGTGATGGGAAACTAGGATTTGCAGACTTTGAAAACATGATTTCCAAAGCACCAGACTTTCTCAGGTATTGTTTTAAGAAAAAGATACTCTTGCATATTTTTACGTGTGTTGTTTAGGATATCACTGTGTAGTATAATACAAGAAATGTCAGATATATGTATACCAGTGAGCTGACTAGAGATTGTTTTTACTCTAGCTCTATTTACTTTTCTAGAGTATATTCCACTTCTCTCCTAACTTGAAGATTAAGAGCGCAGTGACTTTTAATCTTCTTTTTTTTTCCTGTTTGTTTGTGTGGTTTCTTCAGGAAAATCTTTTGATCTATAATAAGCTCAAATTCGAGTTCTTAAGCCTATAGCAGGGATCCATGCTGTCTGAATAGAAATGTGTGTTAATATTGTATGCATGTTATAAATATGTGTGGAAGCACATTGGTCTTTTATGCTGAGAAGGTGAGAGCTAGAGGATGTTACAGTGGTACAATTCATGTTGGTAGCAGAAAGTAAATTATTACTTCTTCCAAATAATATGTAGATAAAACCCAGCTATCTTAAGACAGTTTTTACTGCAAGTTTCGTATTTACAGAGACCTTTTGAAAATGACAATGACTTTTTATTTTTGCCCATTAATAAAAGATAAGTAATAGCCATAACTGTAAGTTTAAGTAATACAAGAAGAGACCTTTTTTAAGAAATTACAGTGGATCAGCCAGCAAAATAAGATTGGGAGGAGTTCACATTTGAATCTTGAATCCACTTGCAGTGCAGGCTGAAGCTAAAACTCTAATTTCTCTCCAAATTTCAGTGGTCTGAGTAAACTATGTCTAATAGTAAATGCTTGATAACCTGAAAAAGTTTTTTTAATAATCTTTGTTGATATGTTTTGTTGTTAAGTTGGTCGTGTTGCTGTTGCATAGAATCATGAAATGGTTTGGGTTGGAAGGGACCTTAAAGCTCATCCAGTCCAACCCCCCTGCCATGGGCAGGGACACCTCCCACCAGACCAGGTTGCCCAAAGCCCTGTCCAGCCTGGCCTTGAGCACTGCCAGGGGGCGGGCATCCACAGCTTCCCTGGGCAACCTGTGCCAGTGTCTCACCACCCTCACAGTAAAGAATTTCTTCCTAGTATCAAGTCTAAATCTGCGCTCTTCGAGTTTAAAGCCTTTACCCGTCATTCTATCGCTACCTGCCCTTGTAAAAAGTCCCTCCCTGGCTTTCCTGTAAGACCCCTTCAGGCACTGGAAGACTGCAATAAGGTCTCTGTGGAGCCTTCTCCTCTCCAGGCTGAACAGCCCCAACTGTCTTGGTTGGTCCTCGTAAGGGAGGTGCTCCAGCCCTCTGATCATCTCTGTGGCCCTCCTCTGGGCCTGCTCCAACAGCTTGATGTCCGTTATATTGGGAGCCCCCAGAACTGGATGCAGTACTCCAGGTGGGGTGTCACAAGAGCAGAGTAGAGGAGCAGAATCACCTCCCTCGTCCTGCTGGTCACACTTGTTTTGATGCAGCCCAGGATGCGGTTGGCCTTCTGGGCTGCGAGTGCACATTGCCGGCTCATGTTGAGTTTTTCATCGACTGACACCCCCAAGTCCTTCTCATTGAGGCTGCTCTTGAGCCATTCTCCTCCCAGTCTGCATTTGTCCTTGGGATTGCCCCGACTCCGATGCAGTACCTTACACTTCATGTTGAACTTCATGAGGTTGGCATGGGCCCACCTCTCCAGCCTGTCCAGGTCCCTCTGGATGATGTCCCTTCCCTCCAGTGTGTCAACTGCACCACACAGCTCAGTGTCATCTGCAAACTTGCTGAGGGTGCACTCCATCCCGCTGTCCATGTCACCGACAAAGATGTTAAACAGTACCAGTCCTAGTACCGATCCCTGGGGAACACCACTCCTCACTGGTCTCCATTTGGACATTGAGCCGTTGACTGCAACTCTCTGAGTGTGACCATCCAGCCAATTCCTTATCCAGCGAGTGGTCCCTCCATCAGATCCACGTTTCCCCAGTTTCGTGACCAGAATGTCATGTGGGACAGTGTTGAACACTTCGCACAAGTCCAGGTAGATGATGTCAGTTGTTCCTCCCTTATCCACTGAAGCTGTAACTCCATCAGAAAGGTCACCAAACTGGTGAGGCACTGTTTTCCCTTGGTAAAGCCGTGTTGGTTACCACCAGTGACCGTATCCTCATTCTCTCTGTGCCTTAGGAAAGACTTCAGGAGGATCTGCTCCATGATCTTGCCAGGCACAGAGGTGAGACTGACTGGCCGATAGTTTCCTGGGTCTTCCTTTTTCCCCTTTTTGAAAATGGGGGTTATGTTTCCCCTTTCCCAGTCATCAGGAACTTCACCAGACTGCCACGACCTTTCAGATATGATGGACAGTAGTTTGGCAACTTCATCCACCAGTTCTCTCAGGAAACATGGATGGAAGTCATCGGGTCCCATGGACTTGTGCACCTTCAGGTTCTTTAGGTGGTCTCAAACCTGATCTTTGCTTACAGTGGGCAGATCTTTCTTCTCCCAGTCCCTACCTTTGCTTTCTGTGGCTGGGGCAGCTTGGCTAGAGGCCTTGCCTGTGAAAACCAAGACAAAGAAGTCATTGAGCTCATCCTTCTCCATGTCCCTTGTGACCAGTTCTTCCCTCTTCTTTCAGGTCCAGGAGATTAGCTGGGTCACAGGATTCAGCTCCAAAGTCCTTGGGCTTAAGAGTTCCTGATGTGGCATGACCTGAAGAAGGGTTTCCTTCTACCTTCTAGCTGAAACAGTGGTTTAGAGCCTCTGACTGTGAACTCAGCAACATGTTTTTAAACCTTTGAAGTTATATTGCAAAATGAGGGTGTTAATGGAAGAAGTCTCAGAGCTGAGAAGAGAGTGTGTAGTTTCTCTGATTTGGTTTCTGTTTCAGCCAGAGTTAACAGCTGCAGGAAAAGAAAGTGTCAAGGTCATAAGATGGTTTTTATCCAAACCACTCTATATGGAAGACTTGATACCTCTTCCTCATTCTGGTTTACTGTTCCTTTTGCCTGTAAAGGTATTTTATTTTTTGAGGACATTCTTAGTCATATTTTTGCTGTATGCAGTGCATCATAGACTGACACATTTGTTATTACTGAACTTCCTGATCTGAGCCACTTACTGTCATTTTAAAAAATACTATGTAAATGTTGCATTCTAAAGGGAGACAGTGATGTAACTTTTGGAATGGGATCCACTGAATTTTAATGCCACAGTAGGTACACCAAGGTCTGACTGAGGGTTGAAACTAAGCTGGTGTTCTCTGATAGTACCCAATGCATGCTAGCATGTGACAGAACTTGTGACATGGAACAAGACTGCAATTCCTGTAGCTGATCTCTGACCACAAAAAAACCTAGTTTCCTGTTCACTGAGTTCACTTATACTATAACAGTCTTGGGCATGTTAGCTATCCATTTAATGAGGCAGTGCTTTTTTTGATATTTCTGAATTCATCTTCAGCTCGATTAATGACGCCTCATTTTCTTCGGTGTCTTCAGCTGTAATGGTCCTCTTAAGTGATAAGCATAGGCTGTGTGCCAGCCAAACTGAAGGCAGGGCTGTGCAGTTTCACCACGTAATATGATACAGAATATGCAAAGCACAGGAAGTGTCTTAGTAGTGGATCAACAACTCTATATGCCAGTGGTAAACTTGTGCCTGAACTATCATGTTAATATTGGAAGACAAGATATCAAAACATGTTTTAATCTTAATAAAATTGTCCCTTTTGAAATCTTCAGAGATACATGGAAGAAATGCCAACCTAAGTCCAGAGACAGTAATAATTTCACTTTGTTTTGTGTATCGCCACTTTTTGTGCCCAACTGAATGCAGTCCAGACTTTTAATTCAAGGAAGCCTAAGTGTCTATTGATTTATACTTTCAACTCATGAGCAGCTGTGAAAATTAGACAGGAACTGAAACAATAGCCACTTTTGAAAGTGATTGCCAGTGAGCAGTTGGAGATGCTGAGTAACTGCAGTTTTCAGAGACTTTGCTGTGAAGCTGTGAGCAATCAGCATTTCTGATCCTATAATACCATACTGGCACCTGGTATGTTATCCTTTGGAAAATGCTGACTGATTAACCAGGCTCTATATTACTTTTATTTGTAGTAAAGGTTTTCTTATTCTGTTCTTTGACTTCCCCCCTACCCAAAGCCATTCTTCATGTTGTAAGAGTAGGAAATTTAGGATGCAAGGCAGTTAGGCTTTATCCCTGGCTCTGCTATTGCTCAAGCAGGTGATCTCTGCTAAGTCATAGATAATTTTGTTTTCTCTGCTCTGTTACATGGGATCAGTGTTTATCTGACTTTTAAAAGACACTGAGAGCTCTTTTAATATGAACTATCCAACTGTAAAATCTTATCATCGTGTTAAAGTGAGTTATGAAAGTACTGAGGAGGAATACCTTCTTTACCCTGTTTCTGGAAAACCTTTGAAAGCCAGATTCCTGCAACAATGTACTGCTTTTTAAGTACTTTTTTCACACAGCTCAATATGTTGGTTTTTTAAAAGCTTTTTAATGCATGCTATCATGCATAATTAATATATATAGCAGGCATTAATTTTGGCACCATGATCCAGGATTTGACCTGGTATGTGCTATAGTTCATCCACTGTACGTTGACTGAGTTTCCCTATCTCATCACTCGTTTCTCAGACCTTTACTTAATGACCCTGCATAGGTTTCATCTCCTGCAGACAGCCCTTGTAAGCTTTATATGCTGTCAAGCAAATGAAGATGCAGTGAAGTCTGTTGCTTGATTTGCACTGCTGTGGTTGAGGACTTTTTTTAAGACTAGAAGAAAACATTGCTAATTGTTCACCAGAGAAGAAGATCTATACCTTTTAGGTGTGTTATGCCGGAAGCTTGAGTAAGCCATAAATGATGATGACAGTTGCTAGTCCAGGAAATTTGATCCTAGTAGGCTTATTTTACTCAAAATTGCTGTCACTGGGAGGCTGCTTGTGGTTTAATGGAAGCATTAGCACTCTGAACTGGCACCATTTAAGTGTTCTGTTCTACAAGACTGGTTACATTTTCTGCAGGAAATTGTTTTATAAATCATCCTGAAAGTTTAAGCTTATTTGTGTGCCTGAGAGTGAAACTTACTATAACAATTTGAAATGGAGTTTGAGAAGACTGTGGCATTAGTAACACCTGAGAGCTGCCAAAACTAGATGGAGAAACAGCAGGTTAAACAAAAAGCTGTCACTGGAAATGCAGTATTTCTGAAACCTGTGCAGGCCTTTACCCATGTAGCAGTTGGTGTCCTGACTCCAGTCCTACCTAAAGCTGAAGTAACAAAAGCTCTCTTATAGGAAATGTGCATCTCGTAAGACCTAAAATGCAGGTTATCCAGTTCTCAAGGACTACAATTAGAGTTAGTGACAAATTGGCAAGAGAACAATTGAAGGAAATAATTTTCTCAGTATTTTTCAGAATATTTCAGCTGCTGCTTAGTAAAAAGACCAAAATGACACTCTGATTAAAATAGAAAAATATTCCAATAGATTTCCAGTGAAGTGGATTTGGATATATTCTGTAAAAGAGTTATGCCTGAAATGTTTTCACATACAATACTGTGGATTTTTTAGTTCCTATATATTGCGTATATGTGACTTAAATTGGGATTAATAATCTTGACTGATTTGAGTCAAGAAAGAAAGAAACATGCAGTTTATACTCTTGTGCCACTGAACAGAGATTACTACCTAGAGAGAGTGAGCTTTCAGCATGCCCTCTGTAAATTGTCTTTTACTGTCCTGCTAAGATGCCCAGAAGTTCTTCTGAAAACTGGTGACAGTAGTAAGGCATGCTGTGTGCCTGTATCATAGTGCAAATAGAAAGAAGATAACAACCAGGATATCTTGGTCCTAGCAAGAGAAAAAACAGATTTACCTGCCTAATTTGATTTGTTTAGGAACCCAAATGCTGTGCCATAGCACAACTGCAATTGGGAAGCATTTAGCTCTGCTGTGTATTCAAGAAAGAGGACAGTTTATACTTGATTTAATCCAGTGCTGAGCTTGGCCGCCTGAGCTGACGTTGTCAGAAGATGGAAATTTCTCCCAGAATGTTTAAAACTTCCTGAGAGTGTGAGAGAAGAGATTCAGATTCATTACACAGAACCTTCCTTTTGGTACTTTGAGGAATATGTTGCACATAATGACAAATCTGTTTTATATCTGTTAACCTTTTTCTTTCCTTTGCAGTACTTTCCACATAAGAATCTAAAGATGTATCGGTGAGCCAGTGTTGTCAGAAATGACTTGCCAGTCCAGCCTTTCTGAATCTCAGGCACTTCGGGGGCTTTTGTCCTCTAAATATGGCTTCTTAACACTCAGCAGAAATTACTGAAATAATTCTCATCCTCAAAGAGACAGAAGCATGATGTGATCAATCTACAGGATATTTGGAACAGTCACATTTTTATCTTCACTGCTGCCCAAGCACTCTGGCAAAGATGGTTGGTTGTTGGGTTGTGGTTTTTCCTGTTTGTTTGGGGTTTTTTTCTTTTTCTTTTCTTTTTTTTCTTAACACTTAGAATGTTATTAAAGCTATTTCCACCTAGTTTTTATATTTATGAATATTTAATACTGCTCTTAAAAGCAAAAAAAAAAGTTTGACAGGAAGATTAGCTTTAGTGATGTTTCCAAGAGTATTTGAAAGAAAGCACGGGCCTTAAATAATGAGATGCCTCTATCACTGTGTTGTGCAGCTGGGGATCTTGCATGGAAATTACCTTAGGTGAAAGAACTGCAGTCAAGATCAAGCTCCCAGTGTTGAAGACAACCACATCCCAGGTTTGCCTTTCAGTCACTGACATGGCAAATGGGTTTGGTGCTTACCTTCAACCAATACTTTATAAATGGTCATGTCCTTATGAAACTTGAAATATTTGCCTTTTGTATGTAACTGCATATATGATTCATTTCTTCCCAAGATAAACGTTAAAACTGTGTCCTTATTCTCAAAAGGGGTCTTGCATTTTACTCATTCTATGGGCTGACAATGTTAAATGGAAGAATATAATCATCTGTAACTCATGAAGAAGTTAAAGAAGCACAGAACTATTACCAAGGACATGAAAAGACATTTTCTTTCTAAACCAGCTATGCAATCTTTCCCATAAAATGCATGAATGCAGCTCTATATTTCTCTTCCCTCTTCAGCTGGAAATCAGCTAGATTTATTTTTTCTTAATTCCAGTATTGTTTAGGTACTGGGGCCTGAAGACAATCATATGTGTATTACTGTTCTAACAGTCAATAGAAGGGCTCTGTCACTTACATGGCTTCTGTATCAAAGTCATTACAATTAAAACTTTTGATGCATTCTGTTGTGCTTTGAGGATTTTTGGGCTAAGCAGATACTAATTTCATTTATGGTCATTATTCCAATTACTGTAAAGTTAAACCTTTCAAAGGATGAAATGTGTTATTCTTATTGAAAAAGTTGTTAAAGTAAAGAAATGAGTCTTTTTGCCACTTCTGCAGGGATGATGGTGCTTATCTGCCTCGGAACCTCTTGTGTATGGTGAGCTTGCAATGTAGCTTGCTGTTCAAATTTACATGGTGTGCATCAAGAAGAAATGCATACCTAGCAGGACAGTTGTACATTAAACTTGTCAATGGAAATTTTGATAATCAAGGTATGCAGGGCAGACTTGCCTAAGGTAGCATAGTGAAAATGAAACTTGTTAGTAATAACATTTATTTTAAAAATATTTTTAGAGTGATAATATTCAGTGATATTTATAGCATTTTAATGCTTTCTCCTACTGGTTTCTGTTTAGCTAAAGGAATTAGAACCTGAATTATCTTTGATTTACTTACCTTGCTCATTAAAATGAGCACAAAAAAAATCCTGATACTCAGTTGTGATTGAGAAAGAATTGATTCAAACTTTGATCTTTTAAATTTTGAGCAGATTAAGTTAGATATATGGGTTGATTCAAATGGTTTGCAAGATCTTGGCATTAAGAGTGATTATGTTAAAATTGCTTCTTGTTTATTGAAATGCCAGCTGAATAGCTTTTTATTTCTTTTAAGACACACATTTAATCTTGAAATCCTTGTGGGATGTGTTTTTCTGTCATTATTAGTATGTATTGTAAAATACCAAGTTGCAAGAGTCTGGATCGGATTATTCAGACAAAACGGATCAGGTGCTGATGACGTAGGTCAGTTCACTTTGACATCAGTCTTCTTTTTCTGTGTTTTAGAATTTCTACTAGCTAAAATTCTTTCCTTCCTGACATTTTGTGTTATCCCACAACTAGATCATCCTCCCCATGTAAAGGAAGATCTCAGTTCCCTTGAAATGTTCTCAGTGTGTTTTTTTCCTCTATGCCCACCCTGACCTGAGTGTCACAAAGCAGTTGAAGACGTGCTTGGGCTTGCAGTCAGGTGTTTAACCCTGGAGTCATCCATCTGAGCTGAGAAACAAAGAGAATAAGAAATGGGGAGTACCCTGTGAAGGAGTACTCCTGTGCACAGTTAAAGAAGAATCCTTGCAGAATACTGCAGATACAAATGCATGCAGTTGCCCTAACTACCTTTATTTCTTTGACTTATGTTCATCACCTGTAACAAAAACCTGAGCAACATAGCGTGTGCCTGGAGTTTGAAAGATACACACTCTAAATGCATCTGGAGCAAAATAATCCTAGCTAGCAGTCGGTAAGTTGCTACACCAACTGATGGTGAAGGTAAGGGGTAGGTTTCTAAAGCAGCTCTGTTTTTGCAGTTTCTTAATTGTCTGTAGCTGGATGTCTGTTTTACTATGGCAAGAGTATGGAGTGAATAGGAGTGCAGCACGATGCATTTCAAATTTAAATAATGTTATGAGGTAGAAAAACAGATACATTTCTGCAATAGCATTACTGGAAGAGTCTTATGAGTTCACTAGCAAGTGTTTCTTCAACAGGGCTTATTTATTCAGAAAGAACTCTCAGGCAATTTAGAAAGAAGCTGAAACACTAAAAGAGATTTAGGTTTAAAACAGTTTGGATTTGGCCTTAAAAGCAAGAGGACGTACATTTGGTGTTGCAAAAAAGGTCTTAAATATGAATGGACATTTCTGTATTTGCCTTCAAAAATGGACTGAGATAAAGGAAAACTGTGACCTAAAGCCTCTATTAAAATAGCTATACGTATGTGTGTTATCTCTAGTTTATATACACTCAAATCATCCTAGGAACGAGAAGGAGCTAGTGGAAATAAATAAATCAGTGTCAAAAAGTACTAACCAAGTTATGTATTAACACGCTTTAGTTTATAATTGTTTTAAAGAAATACCGTAAGCTGAGGTTTAAAACAGACTGCAGACCAAAATCTGGTCTTCATTACTTCCGTATTAATCTTCAGTAGCTCTGCTAACTGGAATTAGCTCCTATGTCTGTAATTGGATCTGTGTTGAGGAAAGTAGTTGGTTTTTGCTGCAGTTCTTTGTGCTCTCTCATGCCCTTTAATGTAATCTTAAAATGCTGAATGTTCTTTTTTTAGTCGGTAATTACATGTTTCTCTTCGTCAACAGACCGTGTTGGAATCTCTTGCAGTTTCTCGCAATCACGTAGAAACAATTTCCTTTTCTCCCCCAGAGCTCATTTTTGTCTCCTTGCACATGTTAGAGGCACTTCTGATACGGCATCGCCAGGTGGCACTGTACCATCACATCAGATCTTTACTTCAGTTAACTGTTTAAATTTCCCTGAAATACATGACTCTATATAGAATCTAGGATAACACAAACTACAATATGAAAACTGTGGTTAGTTACTGATTTTAAAACTCTAGATAATCACACAGGAAGTTTCATATTTGATCAAATTC
Source organism: Mesitornis unicolor (assembly GCF_000695765.1). NCBI lineage: Eukaryota > Metazoa > Chordata > Aves > Mesitornithiformes > Mesitornithidae > Mesitornis > Mesitornis unicolor. The sequence goes on along the minus strand of NW_010182573.1, from coordinate 8,021 downwards.
ATGAAGCAAAGGCTTACAAGGGGCAAAACTAAGTACTTTTGAAGCAGGTACATGAAAACTTTGATTTTCTAGAACAACTTCTGTACATGAGAATTTTTTCTTGATATATGCACTACTTGGATTGTGACCCAGTAGAATGACGGTACTCCTTTACAGTATTTTCAGCTCTGTCTCAAATGCAGATATTGTCATTTTCCGTACAATTACTCATTTCCTGTTGTGTGATGGTGGTCTCAGTAATATCAGATATTGATCAGTATAATGAGTTAATAATTTTCCCTTTCATGACCTAATATGCTTTTAATTCAACCTGTTCGGTTTTGCTGTCTTTCAGTATAATTGAATATTATTTTCCTTTTTTTTCATTGTGCATTAGTATTGCAAAAACCTCATGGGTTTTTGTTTGTAAAAATTATTATTTCCTATCCTGTCATGTGTTCTCAGGAAATATGGTGGCCACAGCTGTTGCAGGTAATAACAAACTGTTGATTTAGAGAAAGTTTTCTGTATTTTCTGTCTTATCCTTTATAAGTTATGCTAGCTCGTTTGCCTGAGAACAGTGATGAATGCTAAGTTGAAGACTTTATGGGTGATTCGTGGTGTTTATATCTTTTTCTTGGGGTGAGAAAACAAGAATGGATTAATTCAACTTTAATTATTTTAGATGTGCGTTATCTGATCCATTGAAGTTTATCTACCATAATGTTTTCTGTTAACAACTCTTATATTTGATTGCTGTGAAACATCTCCATCTTGGATGACCCATGTGTTTCATCTTCACTGGGGCTTAGGCAGACGCCTAATGTTTCACATGCAGCAAATGCACTGCTCTGATTAGAAGTGTCTCTTTGAATTACGGTCAGGCTGAGGTATGGCACCATCTGTCTTTTTACAGCGATGGAATCTCTCCTATTGCTTGTTGTTCTTTATAAAAACAGCATATTAATAAAAATGGTTTTTAATTAAAATCCCTGAAAACAGAAATGTACATTAAAAATTAAACTAATAGGTATTTTGTTGCAGAAACTGTGAAAACTCATATTCTGGAGACCTGAACAGATTGAGGTAATATTCTGAAATAAAAGAACACAAAGTAAGCTAGAGACAGAGTTTTTGGTAACAGTACATTTGTGAAATGGGAAATATTACACCTGTCAGCTTAGGATCCATAATAGATCAATTTGGGCTGAAATAATAACAGGATTAAAAAGAGTCTACAATGCTATTGCCCAGTACACCTCAGCTGAGACAGACAGTGGAATTAAATTTGGTGAGGAAGACATTAAAGATAACAAAATTACAACTATTTGTGCCCTTAGAAAGATGTGTGTTCTGAGGCAGAAGTGAAGGACATAGTGAACAGACATTCTGCCTTATTCTCTGTATCGTTTTGCAGTTATGAGTGTCTTGTAGAGATGTTAATGACACTGAGTGACTATCAGATTCTCTTTGGTAGGTAAAAGGAGGAGACTGGTCTTGGTAGAATTAAAAGACCATCATCAATGCAGATGAAAGTGCCTTTTTTAACTGGAAGTTCTGCCATTCTTCTCTTTAAAAGATGTTTTACAATCTGAACTCCAAATGAAATTCCCCACTGCCCTCTTCATTTGACTGTCTCGTTTGCAAGACCAAAGACAAGCCAAGTGCGTCAGCCTTGTATGCTTTGCTGTTGCAATGTAGATTACTCGTTCCCTCTGTTCTTTCTCAGTTAAGATTGCTCAGATTCAAATATTTTTATACATAAATCCATGACTCTTGTTAAATCACATGCATGATCTGGCACGCGTGTTCGCAAGCCCTGCAATACAAACCCTGATTTGTACACTCTTCTGCAGTTCTGTGCACATACAGGTTGAGACTGTATGTGCCTGAAAATGTAAGCGAAAGTGTTTTAGCTCTGCTAAAGAGCATTGTGGCCACCATTCAAGCCTCCTCCTTTTTTACTGTAATTTTTCTCATGTGAAATCAGTGAATGTGGCAGCCTGTCAGGAACAAGGCAGCTCATTGCTGTGGGCTTAATCACAGCTTGGGCAATTCAACATGGATAAAGCTTGCTATCTGTTCTGCATGCTAACAAGCTATATTAAATAGGTATCTGATTGCTGGAAGGGTGATAACTCAAGACTTCAGTCTGGTCCCTCATGAAGTTCTGTGAGAAAGCAGGTACAAGGTGTTTGACTGATGAAAACGATTCTCAGTTCAGTCTGAGACAGTATTCCTCTGTCCAGTTCCTCCTGTGGAAGCCAGATCCAACTTTTTAATAGGCCTTGAGCCATGGCCATGAGCCAACAGTGTGGCCCAGAAGGCCAGTGGCATCCTGGCCTGTATCAGGAATAGTGTGGCCAGCAGGACTAGGGATGTGATTCTCCCCTCGTGCTCAGCACTGGTGAGGCCTCACCTCGAGTACTGTGTACAGTTCTGGGCCCCTCACTTCAAGAAGGATATTCAGGTGCTGGAGCGGGTCCAGAGGAGAGCAATGAGGCTGATGAAGGGACTAGGGGGAAAGTCTTCTAACGAGAGGCTAAGGGAGCTGGGGTTGTTTAGCCTGGAGAAGAGACGCTTGGGCAGGGGGCCTTATCAGTCTCTACAACTACCTGAAGGGAGGTTGTAGTCAGGTGGGGATTGGGCTCTTCTCCCAGGCAACTGGTGACGAGAGAGCAGAGCCTGAAGCTGCACCAGGGGAGGTTTACGCTGGTTATTAGCACTTTTACACGGAGAGGGGATCGGGCATTGGAATGGACTGCCCAGGGAGGTGGTGGAGTCACCATCCCTCAAGGTGTTTAAGGAAAGGCTGAATGTGACACTTAGTGCCATGGTCTAGCCAATGTGGTAGTGTTAGGTCATAGGCTGGACTTGATGATCTCAGAGGTCTTTTCCAGCCTCAGTGATTCTTTGATTCATCCCCAGAGATGATGGGTGGCCACTTGCATCGCCCTGGAGGCAATACTGATAGTGAACTCATGCTGATCATTAGTAATGTTATTTTTTTAATCAATCTAATATAGTGAGGGTTACTTCAGTGGCACTTAGAAATAAATTGATATTCACCAGATTTCCCCCTCTCCCGAAGAAGAATTTCTTCCATTTAGGAATCTGTTCACCTTTGTGACTGTGGCCTAGTAGATTCTGAGAGGGAAAAGAATATTGGGATTATAACCAAGTTGCTCCCTTTGGTTTCAGAAAACGGTCATGCAACGTTTTTTGTGCACGTGTAACATTCCACATACAAAAAACATTGTAGATGCAGAATGAATCTCTAGGAGTAATTTGAAATTGAAAGACCGCATTTGCTCTGTCTAAATAAATAGATTAATTAATGTGTGTATTTGCAGAAATAAATTTAATTCCAGGAAATTCAGTGAGGCTTTTCATATGTTTAAGTTCTCAGCTCTTTTAATGGTGATTTTAGTGACTATTGTTATTCTACTGATAAAACCAAATATGATAAGGAAATATAGCTAAATTCCCTATTGCAATGTCACACATCCTACTAATGACAGTAGCACTAGAATTTACGGTTTCACAAGCTGCTCTTACTATGCATCTTTCAACTTTGGCTTTCTACAGAATTTGCTGGCAGATGTTCATGATGGAGCGACTTAATCCCACGTGACTCATTCTCAGTATTTTTCCATTTCCAGTTATCTATTATAGTTGAAAAAGCAGAGGGAATAATTGATGTCCAGAGAAGTTCGTGTATTTTGAGGTCTTTTCCTTCCAGGAAATTCACAAAATTAAATCCTGGGTTATTAATGCAGTAAGTCCAGCCTGATTTGCTGAGAGGAGTTTCTTTTTCTCACTGTAATAATTCTGTAGTAACCAGATATCATTGAGCAGCTGATCTCAGCAACAGGAAGACTCTACTCGCTTCAGTAGACAGGCTTCAAATCAGGTCCTTCAATAATATTTTGCTTTGTTTGAATGTGGAATGCATAAACAACAAATGAAAGACTGCAGACTGTAAATTGCTCTGTTTTTGAAGAAATACTAATAAGCAGACACTGTCAGAGATGGAAAACAGATTTACTGCAAGTATTTTTGTCTTATTCCTTATGAGACAATATGTAAAATGAAAAAAGATCTTCTAACTTCCTATGACAGGTAAGTTAAGGGGAATGTTTGCTCAAAGTGGCCAGGAGAACTAAAGTAAACCTATGTCACAAACTGTGTAATCAGCAAACATTGTCCTAGTTGGTGAAGTTTTTGATGGATTTGAAAATCTGTTAAAGTTCACACGTTAGGCCATATCTGGGTAATGTCAAAGCTGAATCAGTGTCTTACACAGTTTGTTTGAATGTTCCTGCTTTACTGATCTAAACAAAGAATATTTGAGGTCTTATAAAGAACACAGGTGTCTGACTTAGCGCTGTATTGCCATTTCCTGTAGAACTGTACAGTGACCTCAGCTAACATTCCCTCTCATTTGCTTGCTTTAAATAAGCTCGTTTTGTACATGAAGAGGCTGCAGACTTACCACTGAATACCACTGCCCTCAACGTTGAGTAAGCATTTCATAAAACAAATTCTGGTAAAGCCAGATTAAATATTTTAAACAATATCTTCATATTTTGACCAACCTCTTCCTGGGAAGAACCTTGAGATTTGTTACATCCCTTTGAAAATGTCACTGTATCATTTGAAGGTTCACTCAGGAATCTCTCTTGTGTATTTTGTGCTAGTCAGAGGACTAATGTGGTGCAGTAGGTTTTTGGCTTCAGGTCTCTCAGGTTTGCCAAGAAGTTTGGGATTTATTCTGATCACACAGCTCTAAAAACAGTATCCACTGCATTCAGTGTATTAAAAAGTATAGCTTCGTTAAAATATATCAATTAGCGACCTAATTATGGTACATTCTCATTATTTCTTCATTTTTGCTTTTCATTTAGCAGGGAACTGGTAGGACTCTCAGTATTTCTGCAGTTCATCTGTTGTACTAACCTTGAGAATACTAGTGCAGAGAACAGGTAGGGTGAGCAGGGAAAATTAAGCCTATTATGTGAGAAGAGTCTAAAAACATTTTGACTTAATACAATACAACTGAAGGGGGTATGAATCTGGTGATGAAACCCAGGAAGCTTGATTCAGTGAGCTGGGTTTTGAAACCTATGAAACCTCCTATGTTTCCCTATCCTGTTTACCTTAAGATATAAAGCAGCTGTAATTTTTGAATTGATAGTTAATCTACTGCTGTTGAAATTCATAATTTACAGACAAATGTGATTCTTCATGGCCTTTGATTCTAATTAATCTCCTTTTTGTGTCCCACTAAAAAGGAGGGAAAATGAAGAAGTGTATGCAGAAGAAAAGATGTCAAGGACATTTCCCTGGTCATCTACTGATTTATTCTGCCCTCAAGTAGGATCTTCAATCACCTCTATGACTGCTGAGGCAGCCAATTTCTAAACTGTTTTTTAGCTTAGAAATCCCTTATAGAGACAGGAGGAAAAGACAATTGCGGCAATAATTTTTAATCAAGATTCATAGGTGATCTTCTTTTGTGAATAGGATTTGCTTTCTATGTAGTATAATCCTTTTTTATACTTCTGCTCATTGTGACACTGTGGTAGTGTTGCTGGCTGCATGTTTCTTCTTGAATTAATGAAACAACTTAGACCCCACTTTTGTTTTAGTTTAATGATTTTTGTTGGCTCAAAAAAGAAGTTTGGTGTTTTGGTTTTGTCAGCTTTGATCTATAATCGTCTGTGATGTATGGCAGTGATTTGGTTTGACTGTTTTGCATCTTTCATCTATTGGCATAATGAGCTGATAAAAATAATTTGTTTAAAAACAGAAAAAGTTGTAGTCAAATGTTAACCACTGAGAATGGAATTTTGTCCTGCTGCTGCTTTGAATGCAGATGGTCAGTGAAAGCCAACTACACGGAGTGGAAACAGCTAGAAGCGCTTCTGGAATACTCCCACTACTTTGTGATCTAAAGAATATACATTCCTTGTATTTCTGTCTTCAATCCAGTTGAATTGCAAAAGTGCAGAGCACAATTAGGTTTTTTTAATAGAGCTATTCCAGAGTTCACAAGAAGATATAAGATATTTAAATCAAATTTTGTTGACAACACTGGAAAAGAAAACAGCATCCAAGATTACGTTTTGGA